>NW_011454543.1:1782-5496 GCF_000754665.1 Bison bison bison | reverse complement strand
GTGACTGAACTGAACTGATCTGAATACCAGCATGGGAAGGACAGAAAAGTTATTACCGCTGTCAGAGTGATCAAAACCTTGGAATCACCTGCATATTCTAGTTTTTGACCTTCATATACAATTAGGTGATAAATGTGAAAGTTTTATTATTTTTTTTTTTGTACTGTCTCTCATACCATCCTTTCCTTGTTATACCACCACCATTCAGTCTTCAACATAGTTCTAAGTACTGACATTAACAGGAAGAGTTATGAGCAAATGGATTTATTTTTTGTTGTTGTTGTTCATGGAAAATCTCTTATAAGTTCTCTGGATTAACTGGCAGCTTCACAATCCTACCTGAGGCCAGCTGGAAAGAATGTTATGATAATGAAAGGTCATCACATAGCAATTTGTAAATAAGGAAAATTTTGATTGAATGGAAAAAATGATCCAGAAAACTAATCTTTTATTTTATTTTAATATTTTTAATTAATAATGTTATGTTCATTTCATGTGTACAATTACAACATAGTGATTCAGTATTTGTATAGATTATATGCCATTTAAACTTATTATCAAATAATGGCCATACTGTCCTATTTGTACAATATGACTTCATAACTTATTTACTAGTCTTGTTGTGTATGTTTTATTATGCTTTATTTTTAATTGATTGATAATTGCTTTACAATATTAATTTGCCTGCCATATATCAAACATGAATTAGTCATAGGTGTGCATATGTCCCCTCTCTCTTGAACCTCTCTCCCACCTCCCACACTTACCTGCCTCTCTAATAGAGCCTGAGTCATGCAGCAAATTTCCATTGGCTTTCTATTTTACACGTTAGTGTATATGTTTACATGCTACTTTCTCCATTCATCTCTCCATCCTCTCCCATGCCCTTGTCCATAAGTCTGTTCTCTGTGTTTGCATCTTCATTGCTGCCCTATGAATAGTTTCATCAGTAGCATCTTTCTAGATTCTATATAGATTTGTTAATATATGGTATTTGTTTTTTCTTTCTGACTTACTTCACTCTGTATATAGGCTCTAGGTTCATCCAACTCATTAGGACTGACTCAAATGCATTCCTTTTTATGGCTGATTAGTATTCCACTGTATGTATGTACCACAGTTTATTTACACATGCATCTCCCAATGGACATCTAGGCTGCTTCCATGTCTTAGCTACTGTAAATAGTGCTGCAATGAACACTGGGGTACAGGTGTCTTTTTCAGTTTTGGCTTACTCAGAGTATATGCCTAGAAGTGGTATTACTGGGTCATATGGTGGTTTTATTCCTAGCTTTTTAAGGAATCTCCAAACTGTCTTTTGTAGTGGCTGGATCAGTTTATATTCCCATCAACAGTATAGGAGGGTTCCTTTTTCTCCACACCCTCTCCAGCACTTGTTGTTTGTAAATTTTTTGTGATGGCCATTCTTTTTTTTTTTTTTTTTGCAAAGATGTTATTTTATTATTTAAAAAATTATAACAAGGAACTGAAAAACATCTGTATGACCAATAACAGGGGAAGGGTGGAACAAATTGCAAAGTCTTTGTACTGTGCAATATATGACATCTGTTGAAAAGAATGCTTTGGGTTAAATGTATGGATTAGGAATAACAGATTAATTAGGGAGGGAACATTTTGGAGCAATGTTAATAGTATAATAACATTAAAATATGTGTTTGTATGTTTATAGAGAAGGATTTGGAAGGATGGACACACAACAAATGTTGTTATTGATTATCTTTGGTGAATAGGATTGGAGGAGAGTTGCTGGCAGGAAATCATTTTTTTAAAAATATATAGATCTATGGCTTTTTGTCTTGTTAGAATATGTTCAAATTGTTAAAATATATTTGTCTCTTTCAGTTCAGTTCAGTTCAGTTGCTCAGTCGTGTCTGACTCTGACTAGAGTGAGGTGATACCTCATAGTTATGATTTGCATTTCTCTAATAATGAGCAATATTGAGTATCTCTTTATGAGTTTATCAACCATCTGTATGTCTTCTTTGGAAAAATGTCTGTTAAGTTATTTTGCCCACTTTTTGATTGGGTTGTTTGTTTTTCTCATATTGAGTTGTATGTGTTGCTTGTATATTTTGGAAATTAATCCTTTGTCAGTTGTTTCATTTGCTATTATTTTCTCCCATTCTAAGGGTTGTCTCTTTATCTTGTTTATAGCTTTCTTTGCTATGCAAAAGCTTTTAAGTTTCATTAGGTCCCACTTGTTTGTTTTTATTTCCATTATTTCAGGAGGTGGGTCATAGAGGATCTTGTTATGATTATGTTTTATTATTTACAGTGTTCTTCCTATGTTTTTCTCTAAGAGTTTTATAGTTTCTGGTCTTACATTCCATTTTAATCCATTAAATCCATTTAATCCATGGTCTTCAATCCATTTTAAGTTGATCTTTGTGGATGGTGTTAGGGAGGGTTGTAATTTAATTCTTTTACACATAATTGTCTACTTCTTCCAGCATCACTTATTGAAGAGACTGTCTTTTTCCCTTAATATATTCTTGTTTCCTTTGTTAACATAAGGTGCCCATAGGTGTGTGGGTTTATCTCTGGGTTTTCTATCTTGTTCCCTTGGCCTATAATTCTGTTTTTATGTCAGTGCCATACTGTCTTGATGACTGTAGATTTGTAGTATTTCTGAAATCAGGAATCAACTTGATTCTTCCAGCTCCATTATTCTTTCTCAAGATTGTTTTGGCTATTTGGGGTCATTTGCGTTTCCATACAAATTGTGAAAATTTTTGTTATAGTTTTGTGAAAAATGCCATTGACATTTTGATAGAGATTGCACTGAATCTGTTGATTACATTTGGTAGTATAGTCATTTTCACAATATTGGTTATTCCATCCAGGAGCATGGAATATCCCTCCATCTGTTTATGTCATCTTTAATTTCTTTCATCTGTGTCTTGTAGTTTTCTGTATACAGCCTTTTGTCTCCTTAGGTAGATTTATTCCTAGGTATTTTATTCTTTTTGTTGCAATGGTAAATGGGATTGAGTCCTTAATTTCTCTTTCTGATTTTTCACTGTTAGTATGGAGAAATGCAAGTGACTACTGTGTATTGATTTTGTATCCTGTGACTTTACTAAATTCACTGATTAGCTCTAGTAATTTTCTGAAAGTGTATTTAGGGTTTTCTATGTACAGTATCATGTCATCTGCAAATAGTGTGAGAGTTTTCCTTCTTCCCTTCCAATCTGGATTCTTTTACTTCTATTTCTTCTCTGACTGCCATAGCTAGGACTTCCAAAACTATGTTGAATAATAGTGGTGAAAGTGGGCATACTTGTCTTGTTCCTGATCTTAAGGGGAATACGTTCAGTTTCTCACCATTGAGAATAATGGTTGCTGTGGGATTTTTGTATATGGGCTGTATTATGTTAAGGTAGGTTCCTTGTAAGACCATTTTTTGAAGAATTTTTCCCACAAATGGGTAATAGAATTTGTCAAAAGCTTTTTCTGCATCTATTGAGATTGAAGTGAAGTGAAAGTTGCTCAGTCGTGTCTGACTCTTTGCAACCCCATGGACTATACAGTCCACAGAATTCTCCAGGCCAGAATACTGAAGTGGATAGCCATTCCCTTCTCCAGAGGATCTTCCTGACCCAGGAATCGAACCGGGATCTCCTGAATTGCAGGTGGATTCTTTACCAGCTGAGCCACTAGGGAAGCTTCTATTGAGATTATCACATGGTTTTT
>NW_011454543.1:1078-1682 GCF_000754665.1 Bison bison bison | reverse complement strand
TTGAGGATGTTTTATCTTTGTCCATCAATGATATTATATTGGCCTGTAATTTTTTTTCTTTTTTTTTTTCTTTGTAGTGTCTTTGTCTGGCTTTGGTAGCAGGGTGATTGTGGCCTCCATGAATGAATTTGGAAATGTTCCTTCCTCTGCAAATGTTTGAAAGAGTTTCAGAAGGATAAGCTTTAGCTTTTCTTTAAATGTTTGATATAATTAATCTGTGAAGTCATCTGTCCCTGGAATTTTGTCTTATGGGAGGTTTTTGATCACACTTTTGATTTCAGTGCTTGTAATTAGCTTGTTTAAAACATCTGTTTCTCCTTCATTCAACCTTGGAAGGTTGAACTTCTCTAGGAATCTGTACATTTCCTATAGATTGTCCATTCTATTAGCATATAGTTACTCATAATAGTCTCTTATGATGTTTATTGCTGGGTACCAGCCCCAGCTGATCCAGGGTATTCGAAGGAGAGACGGCCTAGGCGACTATTTATATGCTAATTAGAGATACAGAGAACAAGAGAATGAGGATAGCTCAGTAGGAAAATTCAGTGGAGAAAAGAAGCTGAGTAGCTTGGTTTACGCGGGAGACCAATAAAACTTCAAG
>NW_011454543.1:0-590 GCF_000754665.1 Bison bison bison | reverse complement strand
ATTCTTATCAAAAACCAGGGTTTCTTTCCTGCAAATTTATCGTATACAAATGGTTTAGGTGATTTACATCATCTTCTGGCCAGAAGGCCTACTAACATTTTATGACTCTTGACAAGGACTTATCAACAAAGACTTATTTTCTTTAAGAGTAATTATTTTAAGGTTTGGTGCCATCTTCCAAAGATAAAATTGCATTCCTATAGGGCGGATGTGTAATGGGTTTACAACAAAGGAAATAATTTATTACCTTAAGGGTCTAAAGTTACTAACACCAAGGCCACTACTTATTTTTTCTATATACCAACTATTAATTAATACATATTCAAGGATACAATTTAGGGGGTGTGAAAACTTGGCAACGAACATTGACTCATCAATGAAATCCTTTACTAGTTTATTCTGACAGTTTCTAACTCTCTGAGAGGCTCTAAGCTATTTGAATATCTTAAGCTTCCCATGCCTCTTGAGGCTGGGAGACTGTAAACAATCGTATGCATAGCTGCAGGAGTCCGGGTAAACTTGTCAGGCGAGTTAGAGAGCCATCTGAGGGGTTTGGATTTAAACACTCCTAATTGCCCAAGAACTTTATT
>NW_011454542.1:0-518 GCF_000754665.1 Bison bison bison | reverse complement strand
GAGCCCAACCAACTCCCAAAGAGAGACAGAGAGATGAAGTAGTTGTTGAGGAATTCCAGAGACTTGAGAAGTCCAGCTGACTTTGAAATGATGTGGTAGAAAGCTGAGAACAGGTAATTATCCACTCAAGAGGGTAAGTATTCTCTGAAGGCCACACAGGTAGAGATGGTAAAGCTTCTTCACAATGAACAGAATGTTTGATAAAAATGGTATTAAGTTTGGGGAAAGGGGGAAAGAAGATACCTTAGTGCTTTCTCTTTCTCTATTTGCCCTCTTTCTGTTCTCCCAAAGGAGTTGCACTTATTTTTTATGGGACTTGAGCAATGATTCCTCTCCAAAGGGAGGAAAAGAGCCAAAAGTGGATTCCAAACCGGCTATCAATGCCGGAAGTGACTAAGTCGCATCTCTGTCAGTCTCAGTTCTTACAGCTGTAAATGAGAGGGCCGAACTGGATCAGCTGTTGGGCTCGTCTCAATTATACATACTTCTTGTTGTTGTTCAGTCACTAAGTTGTGTCT
>NW_011454541.1:0-502 GCF_000754665.1 Bison bison bison | reverse complement strand
ATACTGTTCTCCATAATGACTCTATCGATTTACATTCCCACCAACAGTGCAAGAGGTAAAATATATAGCTAGTGGGAACCTGCTGGATAGCACAGGGAGCTCAACTCAGTACTCTGTGATGACCTAGAGGGGTAGGACGGGGGTGGGGTGGGAGGGAGGCTCAAGAGGGAGAAGATAGATGTATATATACAGCTGATTCACTTTGTTGTACGGTAGAAACTATCACAGCATTATAAAGCAATTATACTCTTATTGAAAAAAGATCTTTATGACTTAGAGGCAAAGTTGCACTGAACTGAAAAATCAGAATAGGAAGGCAAATTCATTTTATTCAGTGAAAGTTGGACTCCCAAGGCTAAAGTATAATCGAACATAGGAAAATCGTGTTTTTTTTTTCTGTATTGATATATTTGGTAGAGCTGGTTGCCTCTCAAACTCAGATTTGGTAACTATTTTAAGCCTAAGATCATTGTTTTAAAAAAGATGAAGTGCCAGAGCTTCC
>NW_011454540.1:0-517 GCF_000754665.1 Bison bison bison | reverse complement strand
GATTGGACTTCCCTGGGCAAACACAAGAGTCATCCTGAATTCCCCGTCGTAACTGAAGAATCCTGCCGCAATTCGAGAAAATCCACGTGGTTCCCCCATCATCGCAAGATGAAGCCCTTTCCCGCTACAGTGTCTCAGGAGAAGTCCCACTTTAGGTATTGGAGGTCGAAACGGTACTTGGCACCCTTGATGCGACCCACAAAGTGCCCCGACATCCAGGTCTCCCTCGAGAGGAACACTGAAGTTTTCCGGCACCACTTCCTCTGAGCCCCTTCTACCCTCCTGATCTGGACAGGAGGGTCGACTCCCCTGGTTTGTCTGGAAGGGGTTCCCGACCTTCCGGTCACACCTCAGGATGAGGCCGGTCTCACGACGACATTCCAGACGTGGCCTCGTGGGTGGTTCCACATTCCGAAGGACCCCGATTTCCCGGACCCCTCTTGATAAGAACCCAATGCCCTGACACCTTTTCCAATTCCACCCTGTGAATGAAGTCAACACGAAGGGGCAGTGACTC
>NW_011454539.1:0-513 GCF_000754665.1 Bison bison bison | reverse complement strand
AAAGAGTAACACAGTTTTTGCTTTTACCTTACTATTAGACAAGAAAAACCTCGACTTCTCAAGCTAAGAGACACAGAGCATTTAGATTTAGTGATCTAGCCTTTTGGGTGCAGGAAATTACAGCTCCAAGGCCTTTAAAAGATCTTTTAATTCAAGAAAATAAAATGTCAGGGCTATTAGACACAGGAACAGATGTCTCTTAACATTGCTGGAAAAGACTGGCCTAGTTCCTGGCCCACGTATAATACTGAAAATGAGTTGGTGGGATTAGAGAAAGTGTTATGCGGGGTGAGAATGCTGTAAGAAAAAAAAAAAAGGTGAGGGAGAGTTTAAAACCTTGAAGAGTAGTGAGTTTCCTGTTGCTGGAAGTATTCAAGCAAAGATTAGACGGTTGCTTGTCATCTAAAAAGCTATAGAGCAGATTTGGTTTACAAAACTAACTGGAGAAGCTTATAAACATGTTGTGCAACACCTCTTTACTTGCTTCTCATATTTAGGTGTGCCAAAAGTTTT
>NW_011454538.1:0-512 GCF_000754665.1 Bison bison bison | reverse complement strand
CACAGCAAAGGAAACCATAAGCAAGACAAAAAGACAAACTCAGAATGGGACATAATATTTACAAACAAAGACAGTGGAAAAAGGGTTAATCTCCAAAATATAAAAACAGCTCATGGACATCAATATTTAAAATTTAAAAAATAAAAAAAAATAAGGCAGAATATCTAAGTAGACATTTCTCCAAAGAAGAAATATAGATGGCCAAGAAACACAAGAAATGATGCTCAACATCACTTATTATCAGAGAAATGCAAATCAAAACTACAATGAGGTACCAGTTCATACCTGCCAAAATGGCCATCATCAAAAGCTCTACAAACAATAAATGCTGCAAAGGGTGTGGAGAAAAAGGAACTGTCTTATATTGTTGGTTGAATTGTTACATTCAATTGTTGAATGTAAATTCGTACAGCCACAGTGGAGAACAATATGGTGATAGCTTAAAAAACTATACATAGAATTACCATATGATACAGCAATCCCAACACAGGGCATATACCCTAAGAAAACTA
>NW_011454537.1:4834-5173 GCF_000754665.1 Bison bison bison | reverse complement strand
CGGGCACTGATCACGTGGCTCATCATGCACTGATCACGTGTTTATCAGGCAGTGATCAGTGACTGACAGGCGCTTGTCAGGGGACTGTGCACGCACTGATCCCGTGGCTTATCAGGAACTGACCACCTGACGGCCCATGCAGTGATCACGTGGCTGATCGTTCACTGATCACGTGTTTATCATACGGTGATCACGTGACCGAGAAGCGCTGATCACGTGACTGTGCCGTCAGTGATCACGTGGCTGATCATGCACTGATATCGTGACTGAGCATGCACTGACCATGTGCCAAGAGCCGGTGAGGCATTCCACTCTGGACAAGGTCATGAGGAAGGAGGC
>NW_011454537.1:0-414 GCF_000754665.1 Bison bison bison | reverse complement strand
CTCAAAGAGCTGAGCAGACACGAACCACGCAATCAGCAGACTATAAGCATGGAGCTCAGCAGTGACGAATCATGCTGGTCAACTGGCAATAATCAAGCAGGTGACCAGGCAGGAATCACGCAGCTCAGCTGGCAATTGTCAAGCAGATGAGCCGACAGGAATCACGAAGCTCAGCAGGCCCTGACCACGTGACTCTGCAGGCACTGATCATGCGGCTGATCAAGTACAGATCACGTGACTGAGCATGCACTGATCAGGTGACTGCGTATGCACTGATGACGTGGCTGATCGGGCACTGATCACGTGGCTCATCATGCACTGATCACGTGTTTATCAGGCAGTGATCAGTGACTGACAGGCGCTGATCAGGGGACTGTGCACGCACTGATCAGGTGGCTGATCAGGAACTGACCA
>NW_011454536.1:0-517 GCF_000754665.1 Bison bison bison | reverse complement strand
GAACAGTCACATGTAGGCCGGAAAAACCTATTCAGGCAGGCTAGAGGATTTCCAAAGGAGTTTGTAGGTTAAACACTGTCACACCGAGGAATTATTAACTGGAACTGTAAGCTAACTCTTTTTTCAGAGAGAGGTAGTGGGGGAGAGCCCCCCGTAAAGTCAGAGGTTTAGGTGAAAGCACAAGCAGAAAGTAGGCAGACTCTGGTTTTGGGGGTATATGCTCGAGAATTTCCAGGGGGACTCCTGAAGCTCGATCCCGCCTTTGCGTATGCCGAGCCTCCTTCCTCATGACCTTTGTCATGGGCGGAGTTCCTCACTGGCTCACAGCAGTGATAGAATTCCAGTTGAGCTATTCCAGATCCTGAAAGATGATGCTGTGGAAAGTGCTGCACTCAATAGGCAATATGCAATATGCACTCAATATGCAATATGCCGGCTCACGGCACTACGGGAATCTGGCCTCGAGACGTGTTGAAGAAGGTCTCTCGAGGTCTTTCTCGGGTTGAGGCGGGAAACC
>NW_011454535.1:0-549 GCF_000754665.1 Bison bison bison | reverse complement strand
GTGGCGAGGGGGAGCGCGTCATTGCTCTCGAGTCATGGTAGGGGAATCTGGCCTCGAGACGTGTTGAGGAAGGTCTCTCGAGGTCTTTCTCGGGTTGAGGCAGGAAACCCTGGCTTCCCTCGACTTATGTAGGTGACATCAGGGGGCTTCTCATGGTGGCTCTGAGAAGTCAGGGAAACTGGAGGTGGGAGGGTCCTCTCGGGACTCCCCTGGGTTTGGTGCATTGGAAGAAGGCCTCATCTCCAGTTGAGGCAGGAACCTCAGGGTTCCTCTGATTTCAAACTCCGATCGCAGGGTCCCTGCAGACTGGGGACAGGAGAGTCAGGCCTCGTCTTGGGTTGAGGCATGGAACTCCGCTTGCCTCTCGAGGTGTCCCCGGGGAGAGAGGCCACTTGTCGAGCTGTATTTGGAACCTGGGGTTTTTTCCGGTCGATGCACGGGCGAGTCACTGCCCCTTCGTGTTGACTTCATTCACAGGGTGGAGTTCGGAGAGGTGTCCGGGCATCGGGTTCTTATGTAGAGGGGACCGGGAAATCGGGGTGCTTCGCA
>NW_011454534.1:0-513 GCF_000754665.1 Bison bison bison | reverse complement strand
CCCATTACACATCCGCCCTATAGGAATGAAATTTTATCTTTGGAAGATGGTGCCAAACCTTGAAATAATTACTCTTAGAGAAAGTAAGTCTTTGTTGATAAGTCCTTGTCAAGAGTCATAAAAATGTTAGTAGGCCTTCTGGCCAGAAGATGATGTAAATCACCTAAACCATTTGTATACGATACATTTGCAGGAAAGAAACCTTGGTTTTTGATAAGAACCAAAGACTGCTGACTTTGCATCCCCTATTATCCTCTATGTGTAACTTAGGGTATAAAAGCCCCTATTAAAAATAAAGCTACGGGCCTTGTTCACCAGCGCTTGGTCTCCCCATGTCATTCTTCCCTTTAACTTCCAGCTGAGTCTCCATCTGGAGCGCGGAACCCACCACGCTTACTAATTATGCCTGGGCTTCTAAGACCCACTCGAGAAGGTGTCTAGGGTGAGACACCTTCCGCTATTCGAGAGGGCGCCTGCGGCCTACGTAAGTGGTGCAAACTTCTTGTCTTGAAG
>NW_011454533.1:0-541 GCF_000754665.1 Bison bison bison | reverse complement strand
GGCGACGTGGAACGCGTCACTTGTCCCGAGCCATCGTAGGGGAAGTCTGGCCTCGAGACGCGTTGAAGAAGGTCTCTCGAGGTCTTTCTCGGGTTGAGGCAGGAAACCCTGGGTTCCCTCGACTTGTGCAGGTGACCTCAGGGAGCTTCTCATGGTGGCTCTGAGAAGCCAGGGAAACTGGAGGTGGGAGGGACCTCTCGGGACCCCACTGGGTTTGGTGCATTGGAAGAGGGCCTCATCTCCAGTTGAGGCAGGAACCGCAGGGTACCTCTGATTTCAGACTCCGATCGCAGGGTCCCTGCAGACTGGGGACAGGAGAGTCAGGCCTCGTCTTGGGTTGAGGCATGGAACTCCGCTTGCCTCTCGAGATGTCCCCGGGGAGAGAGGCCGCTTGTCGAGCTGTATTTGGAACCTGGGGTTTTTTCCGAACGGGGCACGGAAAAACTTCCCCTTCGTGTGGACTTCATTCACAGGGTGGAGTTCGGAGAGGTGTCCGGGCATCGGGTACTTATCAAAGGGGACCGGGAAATCGGGGTCCTAC
>NW_011454532.1:0-532 GCF_000754665.1 Bison bison bison | reverse complement strand
CCACAGTTATCAAGACAGTATGGTACTGGCACAAAGACAGAAATATTGATCAATGGAACAAAATAGAAAGCCCAGAGATAAATCCACGCACATATGGACACCTTATCTTTGACAAAGGAGGCAAGAATATACAATGGATTAAAGACAATCTCTTTAACAAAGTGGTGCTGGGAAAACTGGTCAACCACTTGTAAAAGAATGAAACTAGAACACTTTCTAACACCTTACACAAAATAAACTCAAAATGGATTAAAGATCTAAACGTAAGACCAGAAACTATAAAACTCCTAGAGGAGAACATAGGCAAAACACTCTCCGACATACATCACAGCAGGATCCTCTATGACCCACCTCCCAGAATATTGGAAATAAAAGCAAAAATAAACAAATGGGACCTAATTAAACTTAAAAGCTTCTGCACAACAGAGGAAACTATCAGCAAGGTGAAAAGGCAGCCTTCAGAATGGGAGAAAATAATAGCAAATGCAGCAACGGACAAACAACTAATCTCAAAAATATACAAGCAACTCCT
>NW_011454531.1:0-541 GCF_000754665.1 Bison bison bison | reverse complement strand
CCCTTGCACTACAACTACTGAGCCTGTGCAAAGCCCATGAATAGCAACTTGATAGTAGCCCCTACTCTCCACAACTAGAGAAAACCCACACCGCAACAAAGACCTAACACAGGCAAAAATAAATAAATAAATAGATAAATTTTTTTAAAGAAGCTTGAGTGAAGTATGATTTAACATATATTTTAACTCCTGTTTTTCACAGAACAAACCTTAGTCTCATTGGAATTAAACTTATTGTTTATTTTAATATATGATTATTGTTTCCTGTTAAACTCCACAGAAAACCAGTTTATTTCTCACTTCTAATAGCATGAAAATGCTTAAAATCTTAAAGGAGTTTGTTCAGTGAATATATATCCCTTAAATGAGAGTAGAAAACACTCTTGTTAAAGGCTGAATTTGAAACCTCCAATTAGATCGTGGCAGCTTTAATCACAGCTCTTATTTTTAAGATGGCAGCTTGTATTCCTTGTCAAGTCAGTCATGATGAGTTTCAGTGTCGTGTTTGTGTTCCCACAATTACCCATTGTTTGGGAAAATT
>NW_011454530.1:0-502 GCF_000754665.1 Bison bison bison | reverse complement strand
TTCGACGAGGTGTCCGGGCATTGGGTTCTTATCAAGAGGGGACCGGGAAATCGGGGGTCCTTCGGAATGTGGAACCACTCACGAGGGCCACGTCTGGAATGTTGACGTGAGACCGGCCTCATTCTGAGGTGCGACTGGAAGGTCGGGAACCCCTTCCAGACAAAGCAGAGGAATCGACCCTCCTGTCCAGATCAGGACGGTAGAAGGGGCTCAGAGGAAGTGGTGCCGGAAAACCTCGGTGTTCCTCTCGAGGGAGATCGGGATGTCGGGGAACTTTGTGGGTCGCATCGAGGGTGCCAAGTACCGTTTCGACCTCCAATACCTAACGTGGGACTTCTCCTGAGACACTGTAGCGGAAAAGGGCTTCATCTCGCGATGACGGGGAACCACGTGGATTTTCTCGAGCTGCGGCAGGATTCTCCAGTTACGACGGGGAATTCAGGATGCCTCTTGTGTTGGCCTAGGGAAGTCCAATCTTCCATTCCAGTTGCGAAGGAAACCT
>NW_011454529.1:0-500 GCF_000754665.1 Bison bison bison | reverse complement strand
GCCCTTTCGACCTCCAATTCCTAACGTGGGACTTCTCCTGAGACGCTGTAGCGGAAAGGGCTTCATCTTGCGATGACGGGGGAGCCACGTGGTTTTTCTCGAGTTACGGCGGGATTCTCGAGTTACGACGGGGAATTCAGGATGCCTCTTGTGTTGGCCCAGGCAAGTCCGATCTTCCACTCGAGTTGCGAATGAAAGCTGGGGATTGCTCTCGAGTGACTGCAGGGCCAAGAGACCTCATCTAGGCTTGTGTCCAGAAGCCAATGTTCCTCTCCAGGGGCGACAGGGATCTCGGGGTTGCATTCCAGACGCACCCGGGGAGACAGGCATTCATCTCGAGTGGAAGCAAAGAACCCCGCTCTGCTCTCGAATCGCGACGGGTATCTCTTGGAGCTCACTGGGTGGACTCAAGGGAGTCAAGCCTCCTGAGGCGTTTGGAGAGAGGTCGCGAGATTGGTCTCCAGGCCATGCAGGAGACGAAGGCCCTCATCTCTCGATGA
>NW_011454528.1:0-522 GCF_000754665.1 Bison bison bison | reverse complement strand
AACCTGGGGGTCTTTTCCGGACGATGCACGGGCGAGTCACTGCCCCTTCGTGTTGACTTCATTCACAGGGTGGAGTTCGGAGAGGTGTCCGGGCATCGGGTTCTTACCAAGAGGGGACCGGGAAATCGGGGTGCTTCGCAATGTGGAAGCACCCACGAGGCCACGTCTGGAATGTCGTCGTGAGACCGGCCTCATCCTGAGGTGCCACCGGACGGTGGGGAACCCCTTCCAGACAAAGCAGGGGAGTCGACCCTCCTGTCGAGATCAGGAGGGTAGAAGGGGCTCAGAGGAAGTGGTGCCGGAAAACCTCGGTGTTCCTCTCCAGGGAGACCCGGATGGCGCGGAACTTTGTGGGGGCGCATCAAGGGTGCCAAGTACCGTTTCGACCTCCAATTCCTAACGTGGGACTTCTCCTGAGACGCTGTAGCGGTAAAGGGCTTCATCTTGCGATGACGGGGGGACCACGTGGTTTTTCTCGAGTTGCGGCGGGATTCTCGAGTTAGGACGGGGAATTCGGGATGC
>NW_011454527.1:0-518 GCF_000754665.1 Bison bison bison | reverse complement strand
TATTAAATATCTAGTAGTTTGGTTTTTGCTCCTCTACTGTAGGCATGTCTAAGAGTCATCCACATTAAGCACAAAATGTTCATAGGGCCTCGGTTTGTTACTAGGTAAAAATTGCTATATCGTTATATCTGTCACAAGCTTGTCAAACAAGAAAGTAGCTCGAAAGAAAAGGAAGAAAACGAAAAATTAAATGTGATATGAGCTTTTAGATAAACTATGAACACTAATTACACTCTACAATATCTGCCTATGAGAGTCTTGATTGAAGGCAGAGGAGAAGGGGACGACAGAGGATAAGATGGTTGGATGGCATCACTGATTCGATGGACATGAGTTTGAGCAAGCCCCTGGAGCTGGTGATGGACACGGAAGCCCAGCGTCCTGCAGGCCACGGGGTCCCAAAGAGTCAGACACGACTGAGCCACTGAACGGAACTGAACTTACAATCGTTTCTCCAGGTGTTTTGGTTACCCGAGTTTCTATCCTGTGCTAAACTAAGTGACGACAGTGTACTGAAG
>NW_011454526.1:0-516 GCF_000754665.1 Bison bison bison | reverse complement strand
CCCCTGGAGAGGAACATTGGCTTCTGGACAGAAGCCTAGATGAGGTCTATTGGCCCTGCAGTCACTCGAGAGCAATTCCCAGCTTCCTTCGCAACTCGAATGGAAGATTGGACTTCCCTGGGCCAACACAAGAGGCATCCTGAATTCCCCGTCGTAACTCGAGAATCCTGCCGCAACTCGAGAAAATCCACGTGGTTCCCCCGTCATCGCAAGATGAAGCCCTTTCCCGCTACAGTGTCTCAGGAGAAGTCCCACGTTAGGTATTGGAGGTCGAAACGGTACTTGGCACCCTTGATGCGACCCACAAAGTTCCCCGACATCCCGGTCTCCCTCGAGAGGAACACCGAGGTTTTCCGGCACCACTTCCTCTGAGCCCCTTCTACCCTCCAGATCTGGACATGAGGGTCGACACCCCTGCTTTGTCTGGAAGGGGTTCCCGACCTTCCGGTCGCACCTCAGGATGAGGCCGGTCTCACGACGACATTCCAGACGTGGCCTCGTGGGTGGTTCCACATT
>NW_011454525.1:0-506 GCF_000754665.1 Bison bison bison | reverse complement strand
GGAGAGATGGCCTAGGCGACTATTATATGCTAATCAGAGATGTCAAGAATAATAGTATGAGGAGAGGTCAGTAGGAAAATTCGGTGGAGAAAAGAGACTGAGTAGCTTGGTTTACGCGGAAGACCAATCAAACTTCAAGATAAGAAGTTTGCACCACTTACGTAGGCCGCAGGCGCCCTCTCCAATAGCGAAAGGTGCCTCACCCTAGACACCTTCTCGAGTGGGTCTTAGCAGCCCAGGCATAATTAGTAAGCGTGGTGGGTTCCGCGCTCCAGATGGAGACTCAGCTGGAAGTTAAAGGGAAGAATGACAAGGAACTTTATGAATTGGAGCTGTAAGTTAACTCTTTGACAGAGAGAGCGAGATGGTGGTGGGGGACAGCCCCCAGTGAAATCAGAGGTGAGAGCACAAAGCAATACAGTAGGCAGACTCCGGTTTTTTGGGGGGGAGATGCTCCAGAATATCCGGGTGGTCTCCTGAGGCTCGATCCCGCATTTGCGTATGCC
>NW_011454524.1:0-504 GCF_000754665.1 Bison bison bison | reverse complement strand
CTCACGAGTTACGACGGCGAGGTCAGTGAGCCTCTCTTGGGGCGCCAGGGAAGTCGGGTCTCCATGCGAGTGGCGAGGGGAGCGCGTCATTGCTCTCGAGCCATGGTAGGGTGCCGGGGACCAGCCCCGGCTGATCCAGGGTATTCGAAGGAGAGACGGCGTACGCGAAGATCAGGAAACAACTGCTTAATTTAATGTTAATTAAGGATATAAAGAGTAATTGAATGAGGATAGCTCAGTGAGGAAATTCAGTGGAGAAAAGAGGCTGAATAATTCAGCCAGAAGGTAAGAGAAAGAACGACATGGTGAGACTAAGTTTCGGTGAACAAGGCCCGCACTTTATTTTTCAAAGTAGTTTTTATACCTTAAGTTATGCATAGAGGATAATGGGGGAAGGGGTAGAGTCTTGCAGCAAACCAGGCTTTCTTCCTGCAAACTTATCATATGCAAAAGCTTAGGTGATTTGCATCATCTTCTGGCCCGGAGGCCTGTTAACATTTTAAG
>NW_011454523.1:0-519 GCF_000754665.1 Bison bison bison | reverse complement strand
GGGCCATAAATCTAGCCTTAGGTAAATTACAAAAAAATAGAAATCATTCCAAGCATCTTTCTGACCACAATGCAGTAAGATTAGATCTCAATTACAGGAGAAAAACTATTAAAAATTCCAACATATGGAGGCTGAACAACACGCTGCTGAATAATCAACAAATCACAGAAGAAATCAAAAAAGAAATCAAAATTTGCATAGAAACGAATGAAAATGAAAACACAACAACCCAAAACCTGTGGAACACTTTAAAAGCAGTCCTAAGGGGAAAGTTCATAGCAATACAGGCATACCTAAAGAAACAAGAAAAAACTCAAATAAATAACCTAACCCTACACCTAAAGCAACTAGAAAAGGAAGAAATGAAGAACCCCAGGGTTAGTAGAAGGAAAGAAATCTTAAAAATTGGGGCAGAAATAAATGCAAAAGAAACAAAAGAGACCATAGCAAAAATCAACAAAGCCAAAAGCTGGTTCTTTGAAAGGATAAATAAAATGGACAAACCATTAGCCAGACTCA
>NW_011454522.1:0-503 GCF_000754665.1 Bison bison bison | reverse complement strand
GGCTTCAGCAATACGTGAACCGTGAACTCCTGATGTCAAGCTGGTTTTAGAAAAGGCAGAGGAACCAGAGATCAAATTGCCAACATCTGCTGGATCATGAAAAAAGCAAGAGAGTTCCAGAAAAACATCTATTTCTATTGACTATGCCAAAGCCTTTGACTGTGTGGATCACAATAAACTGTGGAAAATTCTGAAAGAGATGGGAATACCAGACCACCTGACTTGCCTCTTGAGAAACCTATATGCAGGTCAGGAAGCAACGGTTAGAACTGGACATGGAACAACAGACTGGTTCCAAATAGGAAAAGGAGTACGTCAAGGCTGTATATTGTCACCCTGCTTATTTAACTTCTATGCAGAGTACATCATGAGAAACGCTGGGCTAGAAGAAGTACAAGCTGGAATCAAGATTGCCGGGAGAAATATCAATAACCTCAGATATGCAGATGACACCACCCTTATGACACAAAGTGAAGAGGAACTAAAAAGCCTCTTGATGAAAG
>NW_011454521.1:0-503 GCF_000754665.1 Bison bison bison | reverse complement strand
GTCGCGACTCGAGAGCAGAGCAGGGTCTTTGCTTGCACTCGACATGAATGCCTGTCTCCCCGGGTGTGTCTGGAATGCAACCCTGAGATCCCTGTCGCCCCTGGAGAGGAACACTGGCTTCTGGACAGAAGAATAGATGAGGTCTATTGGCCCTGCAGTCACTCGAGAGCAATCCCCAGCTTTCCTTCGCAACTCGAATGGAAGATTGGACTTCCCTGGGCCAACACAAGAGGCATCCTGAATTCCCCGTCGAAATTCGAGAATCCTGCTACAGCTCGAGAAAACCACGTGGTTCCCCCGTCATCGCAAGATGTAGCCCTGTGCCACTACAGCGTCTCAGGAGAAGTCCCAATTTAGGAAGTGGAGTTCGAAACGGTACTTGTCACCCTTGATGCGACCCACAAAGTGCCCCGACATCCCGGTCTCCCTCGAGAGGAACACCGAAGTTTTCCGGCACCACTTCCTCTGAGCCTCTTCTACCCTCCTGATCTGGACAGGAGGGT
>NW_011454520.1:0-503 GCF_000754665.1 Bison bison bison | reverse complement strand
AGTTCGAAGAGGTGTCCGTGCATCGGGTTCTTATCAAGAGGGGTCCGGGTAATCGGGGGTCCTTCGGAATGTGGAACCACTCACGAGGCCACGTCTGGAATGTCGTAGTGAGACCGGCCTCATCCTGAAGTGTGACCGGAAGGTCGGGAACCCCTTCCAGACAAAGCAGGGGAGTCGACCCTCCTGTCCAGATCAGGAGGGTAGAAGGGGCTCAAAAGAAGTGGTACCGGAAAACCTCGGTGTTCCTCTCGAGGGAGACCGGGATGTCGGGGCATTTTGTGGGTCGCATCAAGGGTGCCAAGTACCATTTCGACCTCCAATACCTAACGTGGGACTTCTCCTAAGACGCTGTAGCGGAAATGGCTTCACCTTGCGATGACGGGTGAACCACGTTGTTTTTCTCGAGTTGCGGCGGGATTCTCGAGTTACGACGGGGAATTCAGGATGCCTCTTGTGTTGGCCCAGGGAAGTCCAATCTTCCATTCGAGTTGCCAAGGAAAGCT
>NW_011454519.1:0-514 GCF_000754665.1 Bison bison bison | reverse complement strand
TCTTTTGATGGTGGTTCAATAGCTAGTTGTGATTGTGGTACTCTCTCAGGGAGATGAACAGATGTCCTTCTACTCTACAATCTTGGACTGATCTGCCTTTGCTAACAATTGTGGTGATGTGGCCCTTGTTACATACCTAGTGGGACAGCTTGGTAACTCTGGCCTTTCAGACGAGAAAATTAACTTATTTTTCTTTGATTCTTTTGCTTTACTGCCTATGATTTGGTTTCCTGAGCATTTTCAAAAAATATATTCACCTATAATCTACCAATCAGTGAACACAAGTCATAACTGGTTTTTGTAAATGAAAGTACCATCTTAAAAAAAAATACGTTATTTCTGCATTAGGTTACAGTGAGTCAGCTCCCCAGAGTCTAATTTCCTTGCATGTACCAGAAATCAAAGTCCCAGACATCCAGAGCTTAACTGGAATGAGATGATGGCCCCGAGGTCCTCCTGACTTTGTGGGTCTGTTGGGAAGACAGTAGATCTCTCATGAGAGATAACCAACCTC
>NW_011454518.1:0-543 GCF_000754665.1 Bison bison bison | reverse complement strand
CTCCGCTTGCCTCTCGAGGTGTCCCCGGGGAGAGAGGCCACTTGTCGAGCGGTATTTGGAACCTGGGGGTCTTTTCCGGACGATGCACGGGCGAGTCACTGCCCTTCGTGTTGATTTCATTCACAGGGTGGAGTTCGGAGAGGTGTCCGGGCATCGGGTTCTTAACAAGAGGGGACCGGGAAATCGGGGTGCTTCGCAATGTGGAAGCAGCCAGGAGGCCACGTCTGGAATGTCGTCGTGAGACCGGCCTCATCCTGAGGTGCGACCGGAAGGTCGGGAACCCCTTCCAGACAAAGCAGGGGAGTCGACCCTCCTGTGGAGATCAGGAGGGTAGAAGGGGCTCAGAGGAAGTGGTGCCGGAAAACCTCGGTGTTCCTCTCCAGGGAGACCGGGATGTCGGGGAACTTTGTGGGGGCGCATCAAGGGTGCCAAGTACCGTTTCGACCTCCAATTCCTAACGTGGGACTTCTCCTGAGACGCTGTAGCGGGAAAGAGCTTCATCTTGCGATGACGGGGGAACCACGTGGTTTTTCTCGAGTTGCG
>NW_011454517.1:0-518 GCF_000754665.1 Bison bison bison | reverse complement strand
TTTTTTATATTTTTCTTAGGAGTAATTTCAGTGAGTAATATTGCTGGATCAAAGGGCATGAATATCTTTATAGTCATTAGTACTTATTGATAAACTGCTTTTCAGAAAGGCTATTTAAATTTACAATGCTATCAATATTGTAGGAAAATATCCATTTTCTTGACCCTTATCAGGATCTGATTTATTATTAAAAAAAGAGCTAAGAATGGTATTGTGATTTTTTTTAACTTGGATTTTGTTGCTTAAATTGGAAGGGTGAACTTTTTTGCAAATTGTGTTTTCTAACTTTGTGAATCATCTGTTTCTTTTACAACAGTGGGTTTGTAAATTGTGTCACTGCAGGTCAAATAACCACAGCCACCAAGATCTTGAAGGTGACAAACCCTTGCCTGTTACAGTATCGGTTCCTTCCCAGTCCTTCCCCTGTCGCAGGCTAATAGGACAATGGCGTTTGTTGCATCTATTTCCAGAAAGATGCTAATGGTCTTCTTTCCTTCTGCTTTGACAAAACAGCTGTG
>NW_011454516.1:0-562 GCF_000754665.1 Bison bison bison | reverse complement strand
TTCAGCCAGAAGGTAAGAGAAAGAACGACATGGTGAGACCTAAGTTTCGGTAGAACAAGGCCGCTACTTTTATTTTTCAAAGTTAGTTTTTTATACCTTTAAGTTATGCATAGAGGATAATGGGGGAAGGGGTAGAGTCTTGCAGCAAACCAGGCTTTCTTCCTGCAAACTTATCATATGCAAAAGCTTCGGTGATTTGCATCATCTTCTGGCCCGGAGGCCTGTTAACATTTTTAAGACCTTTTCTTCAGAAAACTTAATTTTCTCTAAAGGTGGTTGGTCAGGAGCCACCTTCCAAAAAAGCATTAGATAAACTTGCATTCCTACAGAGCAAAGGTGTTTTGGCCTATAACAAGAAAAAGAATTAACTCAAGGGTCCCAGGTAACAAACATTAAAGCTACTACTTACACCAATTATATTAATCAATACACTGCCAGGGACACAGCAGGTAAGGGATATGGAAACTTAGCAGCAAACAATGGCCCAACAAGTGAAAAACCATTCACCAATACAATTTCTAATCAATCTTTTAACTACTCAAAAGAATCTGTGTTTAGACAG
>NW_011454515.1:0-520 GCF_000754665.1 Bison bison bison | reverse complement strand
CTTTGCTTCCACTCGAGATGAATGCCTGTCTCCCCGGGTGCGTCTGGAATGCAACCCCGAGATCCCGGTCGCCCCTGGAGAGGAACATTGGCTTCTGGACACAAGCCCAGATGAGGTCTATTGGCCCTGCAGTCACTCGAGAGCAATCCCCAGCTTTCCTTCGCAACTCGAATGGAAGATTGGACTTCCCTGGGCCAACACAAGAGGCATCCCGAATTCCCCTTCGTAACTCGAGCATCCCGCCGCAACTCGAGAAAAACCCACGTGGTTCCCCGTCATCGCAAGATGAAGCCCTTACCCGCTACAGCGTCTCGAGGTAGAAGTCCCACGTTAGGAATTGGAGGTCGAAACGGTACTTGGCACCCCGTTGATGCGACCCCACAAAGTTACCCCCGGCATCCCGGTCTCCCTGGAGAGGAACACCGAGGTTTTCCGGCCCCACTTCCTCTGAGCCCCTTCGACCCTCCTGACCTCCACAGGAGGGTCGACTCCCCTGCTTTGTCTGGAAGGGGTTCCCGAC
>NW_011454514.1:0-541 GCF_000754665.1 Bison bison bison | reverse complement strand
TCCACACAGTGAGCTCCAAGAGATACCCGTCGCGATTCCGAGAGCAGAGCGGGGTTCTTTGCTTCCACTCGAGATGAATGCCTGTCTCCCCGGGTGCGTCTGGAATGCAACCCCGAGATCCCTGTCGCCCCTGGAGAGGCACATTGGCTTCTGGACACAAGCCTAGATGAGGTCTATTGGCCCTGAAGTCACTCAAGAGCAATCCCCAGCTTTCCTTCGCAACTCGAATGGAAGATTGGACTTGCCTGGGCCAACACAAGAGGCAGCCTGAATTCCCCGCCGTAACTCGAGAAAAACCACGTGGCTCCCCCGTCATCGCAAGATGAAGCCCTTTCCCGCTACAGCGTCTCAGGAGAAGTCCCCCGTTAGGAATTGGAGGTCGAAAGGCCACTTGGCACCCTTGATGCGACCCACAAAGTTCCCCGAAATCCCGGTCTCCCTCGAGAGGAACACTGAGGTTTTCCGGCACCCCCTCCTCTGAGCCCTTTCTCCCCTCCTGATCTGGACAGGAGGGTCGACTCCCCTGCTTTGTCTGGAAGGG
>NW_011454513.1:0-509 GCF_000754665.1 Bison bison bison | reverse complement strand
CCTAAAAAGGAGCAAATAATAAAGCCTTGCAGCATAGAGTTTTCTCTGTAACAGCAGCCTTAAAACTATCACTGATGGACATCTGATATACACAAGGTCCTATTGCTGGACTTGATATGACACCTACCCTTGAACATGACAGTAGTACACTACATACAAAAAAAAAAAAGAAATAAGTGAAAAAGAAATACAGGACACTCTTAAGAAGAAAATATCAACATTTAAATACAGCTCAAACTGCTTGGAAAAAAAAAAACAGACTCACTTAATATTCCAAAGGCTTCTGAGCTTTAAATATATCTGTCTTTAGAGGAGAACATAGACAAAATACTCTCTGACATACATCACAGCAGGATCCTCCATGACCCACCCCCAGAATATCGGAAATAAAAGCAAAAATAAACAAATGGGACCTAATTAAACTTAAAAGCTTCTGTACGACAAAAGAACTATAAGCCAGGTGAAAACACAGCCTTCAGAATGGGAAAAAAAATAATAGCAAATGAAGC
>NW_011454512.1:0-525 GCF_000754665.1 Bison bison bison | reverse complement strand
AAACCATTCAATACCATAGTAATCCAAGTCTATGCCCCAACCAGTAACGCTGAAGAAGCTGAAAGTTCAACGGTTCTATGAAGACCTACAAGACCTTTTAGAACTAACACCTAAAAAAGATGTCCTTTTCATTATAGGGGACTGGAATGCAAAAGTAGGAAGTCAAGAAACACCTGGAGTAACAGGCACATTTGGCCTTGGAATACGGAATGAAGCAGGGCAAAGACTAATAGAGTTTTGCCAAGAAAATGCACTGGTCATAACAAACACCCTCTTCCAACAACACAAGAGAAGACTCTATACATGGACATCATCAGATGGTCAACATCGAAATCAGATTGATTTTATTCTTTGCAGCCAAAGATGGAGAAGCTCTATACAGTCAGCAAAAACAAGACCAGGAGCTGACTGTGGCTCAGACCATGAACTCCTTATTGCCAAATTCAGACTTAAATTGAAGAAAGTAGGGAAAACCACTAGACCATTCAGGTATGACCTAAATCAAATCCCTTATGATTATACAGT
>NW_011454511.1:0-500 GCF_000754665.1 Bison bison bison | reverse complement strand
CCCACCAACCAGGATTCTGCAGAGGTCAACAAGAGGTCAGCCAGAGATGGGAGACTGCAGTCCAGAGGTCCTAGCAGCTTCCAGCGAGCAGCAAAGACCCAGCATAGTCAAAACGAATTCAATGTTACCAAAAACAAATAAATAAACGGACAGAAGTCTTTGAACACATGACTGAGATTAGGGGTGAGGCAGAACATGTATGTGCCAGGATACTCTTAAAGTACGAGAAAGCAAAGTAAGGAAAGACAACTCTCAAGCTGTCCAAAGTGATCAAAAGGAATGAGTACACAGTTTTACCTGTATACACTAGCAGATAATAATCTGAAAAGGATTTTTAAAAAAATTCCCTTTCAATACCGTCAACATGAATCAAATGCTTTGCCACGGATGTCACGAGGATGCAAGACTGGCACACTGGAAATTCTACACCGTGGCTGAAAAAGATCCTGAATACATGGACAGATATTCCATAGCGATGGAAAGACTTAAGATGGCAATAC
>NW_011454510.1:0-533 GCF_000754665.1 Bison bison bison | reverse complement strand
AGTCTGCAGGGACCCTGCGATCGGAGTCTGAAATCACGAGGAACCCTGAGGTTCCTGCCTCAGCTGGAGATCGAGGCCCTCTTCCAATGCACCAAACCCCGTCGGAGTCCCCGAGAGGCCCCTCCCACCTCCAGTTTCCCTGACTTCTCAGAGCCACCATGAGAAGCCCCCTGAGGTCACCTGCACAAGTCGAGGGAAGCCAGGGTTTCCTGCCTCAACCCGAGAAAGACCTCGAGAGACCTTCTTCAACACTTCTCGAGGCCAGATTCCCCTCCCATGACTCGAGAGCAATGACGCGCTCCCCCTGGCCACTCGCATGGAGACCCGACTTCCCTGGCGCCCCACGAGAGGCTCACTGACCTCACCATCGTACCTCGTGAGAAACCGCACCCTGGGCCCGCCGCTCGAGAACCACCCCGAGACTCCCCCGTCATCGCGGAGATGAGGGCCTTCGTCTCCTGCATGGCCTAGAGGCCAACCTCGCGACCTCTCTCCAAACGCCTCAGGAGGCTTGACTCCCTTTAGTCCACCCA
>NW_011454509.1:0-519 GCF_000754665.1 Bison bison bison | reverse complement strand
CATTGATGAGTCAATGCTTGTTGTCCAAGTTTTCACATCCCCTGAATTGTATCCTTGAATATGTATCAATTAATAGTGGGTATGTAGAAAAAATAAGTAGTGGCCTTGGTGTTAGTAACTTTAGACCCTTAAGGTAATAAATTCTTTACACATCCGCCCTATAGGAATGCAATTTTATCTTTGGAAGATGGTGCCAAACCTTGAAATAATTACTCTTAGAGAAAATAAGTCTTTGTTGATAAGTCCTTGTCAAGAGTCATAAAATGTTAGTAGGCCTTCTGGCCAGAAGATGATGTAAATCACCTAAACCATTTGTATACGATACATTTGCAGGAAAGAAACCTTGGTTTTTGATAAGAACCAAAGACTGCTGACTTTGCATCCCCTATTATCCTCTATGTGTAACTTAGGGTATAAAAGCCCCTGTTAAAAATAAAGCTATGGGCCTTGCTCACCAACGCTTGGTCTCCCCATGTCATTCTTTCTTTCCAGCTGAGTCTTCATCTGGAGCGCCGAACC
>NW_011454508.1:0-543 GCF_000754665.1 Bison bison bison | reverse complement strand
ATCCTGAGGTGCGACCGGAAGGTCGGGAACCCCTTCCAGACAAAGCAGAGGAGTCGACCTCCTGTCCAGATCTGGAGGGAAGAAGGGGCTCAGAGGAAGTGGTGCCGGAAAACCTCGGTGTTCCTCTCGAGGGAGACCGGCATGTCGGGGAACTTTGTGGGTCGCATCAAGGGTTCCAAGTACCGTTTCGACCTCCAATACCTAACGTGGGACTTCTCCTGAGACACTGTAGCAGGAAAGGGCTTCATCTTGCGATGACGGGGGAACCACGTGGATTTTCTCGAGTTGCGGCAGGATTCTCGAGTTACGACGGGGAATTCAGGATGCCTCTTGTGCTGGCCCAGGGAAGTCCAATCTTCCATTCGAGTTGCGAAGGAAAGCTGGGGATTGCTCTAGTGACTGCAGGGCCAATAGACCTTATCTAGGCTTCTGTCCAGAAGCCAATGTTCCTCTCCAGGGGCGAAAGGGATCTCGGGGTTGCATTGCAGACGCACCCGGGGAGACAGGCATCCATCTCGAGTGGAAGCAAAGAACCCCGCTCTG
>NW_011454507.1:0-503 GCF_000754665.1 Bison bison bison | reverse complement strand
TCGGGGTCCTACGGAATGTGGAACCACCCACGAGGCCACGTCTGGAATGTCTTCGTGAGACCGGCCTCATCCTGAGGTGCGACCGGAAGGTCGGGAACCCTTCCAGACAAAGCAGGGGAGTCGACCCTCCTGTCCAGATCTGGAGGGGAGAAAGGGCTCAGAGGAGGGGGTGCCGGAAAACCGCAGTTTTCCTCTCGAGGGAGACCGGGATTTCCGGGAACTTTGTGGGTCGAATCAAGGGTGCCAAGTGCCCGTTCGACCTCCAGTTCCTAACGTGGGACTTCTCCTGAGACGCTGTAGCGGGAAAGGGCTTCATCTTGCGATGACGGGGGAGCCACGTGGTTTTTCTCGAGTTACGGCGGGATTCTCGAGTTACGACGGGGAATTCAGGCTGCCTCTTGTGTTGGCCCAGGCAAGTCCAATCTTCCATTCGAGTTGCGAAGGAAAGCTGGGGATTGCTCTCGAGTGACTGCAGGGCCAATAGACCTCATCTAGGCTTGTGT
>NW_011454506.1:0-501 GCF_000754665.1 Bison bison bison | reverse complement strand
GGAAAGCTGGGGATTGCTCTCGAGTGACTGCAGGGCCAATAGACCTCATCTAGGCTTGTGTCCAGAAGCCAATGTTCCTCGTCCAGGGGCGACAGGTATCTCGGGGTTGCATTCCAGACGCCCCCGGGAGACAGGCATTCATCTCGAGTGGAAGCAAAGAACCCCGCTCTGCTCTCGAATCGCGACGGGTATCTCTTGGAGCTCACTGGGTGGACTCAAGGGAGTCAAGCCTCCTGAGGCGTTTGGAGAGAGGTCGCGAGATTGGTCTCTAGGCCATGCAGGAGACGAAGGCCTTCATCTCTCGATGACGGGGGAATCTCGGGGTTGTTCTCGAGCGGCGGCCCCAGAGTGCGGTTTCTCACGAGGTACGACGGCGAGGTCAGTGAGCCTCTCGTGGGGCGCCAGGGAAGTCGGGTCTCCACGCGAGTGGCGAGGGGGAGCGCGTCATTGCTCCCGAGCCATGGTAGGGGAATCTGGCCTCGAGACGTGTTGAAGAAGGTC
>NW_011454505.1:0-525 GCF_000754665.1 Bison bison bison | reverse complement strand
GCCAAGTACCGATTCGACCTCCAGTTCCTCACGTGGGACTTCTCCTGAGGCGCTGTAGCGGGAAAGGGCTTCATCTTGCGATGACGGGGGAGCCACGTGGTTTTTCTGGAGTTGCGGCGGGATTCTCGAGTTGCGACGGGGAATTCAGGATGCCTCTTGTGTTGGCCCAGGGAAGTGCAATCTTCCATTCGAGTTGCGGAGGAAATCTGGGGATTGCTCTTGAGTGACTGCAGGGCCAATAGACCTCATCTAGGCTTGTGTCCAGAAGCCAATGTTCCTCTCCAGGGGCGACCGGGATCTCGGGGTTGCATTCCAGACGCACCCGGGGAGACAGGCATTCATCTCGTGTGGAAGCAAAGAACCCCGCTCTGCTCTCGAGTCGCGACGGGTATCTCTTGGAGCTCACTGGGTGGACTAAAGGGAGTCAAGCCTCCTGAGGCGTTTGGAGAGAGGTCGCGAGATTGGCCTCTAGGCCATGCAGGAGACGAAGGCCCTCATCTCCGCGATGACGGGGGAGTCTCGGGG
>NW_011454504.1:0-507 GCF_000754665.1 Bison bison bison | reverse complement strand
TCCATCAGCCATGCCCGAAAGGCACGTGAGATCACAGACAGCACGTAGCGCACCCAGAACACACAACAGGATCCTCCTGAACCCAGAACGGCGATTGTTATGGATCCACGTGGAGGGCGTCGATATCCCCACCTGATGCGTGAATAGGAGTCACACAGACTCGATGGGTTTGAGCTTGGATGGGGTGCCCTATCCGGAGAGATCACGTGGGTCAGAAAGCACACACGGAACAGAATAAAACCAAAGACCACAGCCAAGTCGAGGGAGGGCTGAACCCAAGGACCTCACCAGTCCCGTGGCATCACGTGCCGTACACAGCCTTTCTCGATGGCCGAGAGGGACGTGGAATGTATGTGTCCCCGTATTGGTGTGTCGTGCCCGAAACCACGCCACGGAGAGGGATCGTGTCTGATGCTCATCATCTCTCAAAAGATACATACACCGGGTCTCTTTAGAAAACGATGGAAGGATATCTTTGAATGCCAAAGGGTATGACGTGGGAAAGAC
>NW_011454503.1:0-514 GCF_000754665.1 Bison bison bison | reverse complement strand
GAAGGTCGTCTCGAGGTCGTTTCTCGGGTTCGAGGCAGGAAACCCTGGCTTCCCTCGACTTGTGCAGGTGACCTCAGGGGGCTTCTCATGGTGGCTCTGAGAAGTCAGGGAAACTGGGAGTGGGGGGGGCGTCTCGGAACTCCACGGGGTTTGGTGCATTGGAAGAGGGCCTCATCTCCAGTTGAGGCAGGAACCTCAGGGTTCCTGTGATTTCAGACTCTGATTGCAGGGTCCCTGCAGACTGGGGACAGGAGAGTCAGGCCTCGTCTTGGGTTGAGGCATGGAACTCCGCTTGCCTCTCGAGGTGTCCCCGGGGAGAGAGGCCACTTGTCGAGCGGTATTTGGAACCTGGGGGTCTTTTCCGGACGATGCCCGGGCGAGTCACTGCCCCTTCGTGTTGACTTCATTCACAGGGTGGAGTTCGGAGAGGTGTCCGGGCATCGGGTTCTTACCAAGAGGGGACCGGGAAATCGGGGTGCTTCGCAATGTGGAAGCACCCACGAGGCCACGTCTG
>NW_011454502.1:0-501 GCF_000754665.1 Bison bison bison | reverse complement strand
GCTCTGCTCTCGAGTCGCGACGGGTATCCTTGGAGCTCACTGGGTGGACTAAAGGGAGTCAAGCCTCCTGAGGCGTTTGGAGAGAGGTCACGAGATTGGTCTCTAGGCCATGCAGGGAGACGAAGGCCCTCATCTCGCGATGACGGGGGAGTCTCGGGGTTGTTCTCGAGCGGCGGCCCCAGTGTGCGCTTTCTCACGAGGTACGACGGTGAGGTCAGTGAGCCTCTCGGGGGGCGCCAAGGAAGTCGGGTCTCCATGCGAGTGGCGAGGAGGAGCGCGTCATTGCTCTCGAGCCATGGTAGGGTGCCGGGGACCAGCCCCGGCTGATCCAGGGTATTCGAAGGAGAGACGGCGTAAGCGAAGATCAGGAAACAACTGCTTAATTAAATGTTAGTTAAGGATATAAAGAGTAATAGAATGAGGATAGCTCAGTGAGGAAATTCAGTGGAGAAAAGAGGCTGAAGAATTCAGCCAGAAGGTAAGAGAAAGAACGACATGGTG
>NW_011454501.1:0-503 GCF_000754665.1 Bison bison bison | reverse complement strand
TAAATATAACTACATACTCGTTATAAATAGCATATAAGTAGAAGTATAGTCAGATGTGAGTCTAACTTACCTTAATATCCTAGTTCCTGTGGCTCTCAGTCCATAAGGCTCAGACTACATTCCTCGGGCACCTCTACAGATTGGACAGTAGGTGGCGCTTTCAGCCTGTTTGAAACAGTTCACGGGCTTTGGCTTGTTTACTTGCTTTTTAACTGTTTTACCACCATTGCACAGAAAACAGAGTAATTTGGTACATAAGTGTATGAAGTCCAGATCAATGTCATGGGAGCAATTCCAGAAGAACACAAAGCCATATAACTGGATCTGTAAGAAGCATTTACAAATATCCACAGAAAAGACTTTACCTCTACGTAGATCCAAACTGAAAACAGAAAGTGAAAGTCACTCAGTCCTGTCCGACTCTTTGGGATCCCTTAGACTGTAGCCCGCCAGGCTCCTCTGCCCATGGAATTCTCCAGGCAAGAACACTGGAGTGAGTTGCC
>NW_011454500.1:0-504 GCF_000754665.1 Bison bison bison | reverse complement strand
GCATCCTGAATTCCACGTCGTAACTCGAGAATCCCGCCGTAACTCCGGAAAAACCACGTGGCTCCCCCGTCATCGCAAGATGAAGTCCTTTCCCGCTACAGCGTCTCAGGAGAAGTCCCACGTTAGGAATTGGAGGTCGAAAGGGCACTTGGCACCCTTGATGCGACCCACAAAGTTCCCCGAAATCCCGGTCTCCCTCGAGAGGAACACTGAGGGTTTCCGGCACCCCCTCCTCTGAGCCCTTTCTCCCCTCCTGATCTGGACAGGAGGGTCGACTCCCCTGCTTTGTCTGGAAGGGGTTCCCGACCTTCCGGTCGCACCTCAGGATGAGGCCGGTCTCACGAAGACATTCCAGACGTGGCCTCGTGGGTGGCTCCACATTCCGAAAGACCCCGATATCCCGGTCCCCTCTTGAGAAGAACCCGATGCCCGGACACCTCTCCGAACTCCACCCTGTGAATGAATTCAACACGAAGGGGCAGTTTTTCCGTGCATCGTTCGGAA
>NW_011454499.1:0-541 GCF_000754665.1 Bison bison bison | reverse complement strand
CCAACATATGGAGGCTGAACAACACGCTGCTGAATAACCAACAAATACACAGAAGAAAATCAAAAAAGAAATCAAAATTTGCATAGAAACGAATGAAAATGAGAACACAACAACCCAAAACCTGTGGGACACGGTAAAAGCAGTCCTAAGGGGAAAGTTCATAGCAATACAGGCACACCTCAAGAAACAAGAAAAAAGTCAAATAAATAACCTAACTCTACACCTAAAGCAACTAGAAAAGGAAGAAATGAAGAACCCCAGGGTTAGTAGAAGGAAAGAAATCTTAAAAATTAGAGCAGAAATAAATGCAAAAGAAACAAAAGAGACCATAGCAAAAATCAACAAAACCAAAAGCTGGTTCTTTGAAAGGATAAATAAAATTGACAAACCATTAGCCAGACTCATCAAGAAACAAAGGGAGAAAAATCAAATCAGCAAAATTAGAAACGAAAATGGAGAGATCACAACAGACAACACAGAAATACAAAGGATCATAAGAGACTACTATCAACAATTACATGCCAATAAAATGGACAACGTG
>NW_011454498.1:0-571 GCF_000754665.1 Bison bison bison | reverse complement strand
ATGGAACTCCGCTTGCCTCTCGAGATGTCCCGGGGAGAGAGGCCACTTGTCGAGCTGTATTTGGACCTGGGGTTTTTTACGAACGATGCACGGAAAAACTGCCCCTTCGCGTTGACTTCATTCACATGGTGGAGTTCGGAGAGGGGTCCCGGGCATCGAGTTCTTATCAAGAGGGGACCGCGAAATCGGGGTCCTTCGGAATGTGGAACCCCCCACGAGGCCACATCTGGTATGTCTTCGTGAGACCGGCCTCATCCTGAGGTGCGACCAGAAGGTCGGGAACTCCTTCCAGACAAAACAGGGGAGTCGACCCTCCTGTCCAGATCAGGAGGGAAGAAGGGGCTCAGAGGAAGTGGTGCCGGAAAACCTCGGTGTTCCTCTCGAGGGAGACCGGGATGTTGGGAAACTTTGTGGGTCGCATCAAGGGTTCCAAGTACAGTTTCGACCTCCAATTCCTAACGTGGGACTTCTCCTGAGACGCTGTAGTGGGAAAGGGCTTCATCTTGGGATGCCGGGAGAACCACGTTGGTTTTCTCGAGTTGCGGCGGGATTCTCGAGTTACGTCGGGGAA
>NW_011454497.1:0-513 GCF_000754665.1 Bison bison bison | reverse complement strand
GAGTGACTGCAGGGCCAATAGACCTCATCTAGGCTTGTGTCCAGAAGCCAGTGTTCCTCTCCAGGGGTGAAAGGGATCTCGGGTTTGCATTGCAGACGCACCCGGGGAGAGAGGCATGCCTCTCAAGTGGAAGCAAAGAGACCCGCTCTGCTCTCGAGTCGCGACGGGTATCTCTTGGAGCTCACTGGGTGGACCAAAGGGAGTCAAGCCTCCTGAGGCGTTTGGAGAGAGGTCGAGAGATTGGTCTCTAGGCCATACAGGAGACGAAGGCCCTCAAGTCGCGA
Organism: Bison bison bison; assembly: GCF_000754665.1. NCBI lineage: Eukaryota > Metazoa > Chordata > Mammalia > Artiodactyla > Bovidae > Bison > Bison bison. The sequence continues at coordinate 229 of NW_011454497.1, read as the reverse complement.
TGACGGGGGAGGCTCGGGGTTGTTCTCGAGCGGCGGCCCCAGTGTGCAGTTTCTCACGAGGTACGACGGCGAGGTCAGTGAGTCTCTCGTGGGGGGCCAAGGAAGTCGGGTCTCCATGCGAATGGCGAGGGGGAGCGCGTCATTGCTCTCTAGTCATAGGAGGGGAATCTGGCCTCGAGACGTGTTGAAGAAGGTCTCTCGAGGTCTTTCTCGGGTTGAGGCAGGACAC
>NW_011454496.1:0-510 GCF_000754665.1 Bison bison bison | reverse complement strand
CTCCTCTTTTCTTCCCTGTTTCCCTAGATCCTGGACTCCATCATTCTACTTTGTTCCTTTCTATTGCTTGACTATGTTAGATATTCCATATAAGTGGAAACTTACAATATTTGTCTTTTTTTATGACTGGCTTAATTCCTTTGGCTGGATGTTTATTTTTAAGTGAATTCATTTTTTATTATTTTTTAACAACAATAATGTATGGTTTTGCCATATATCAAAATGAATCTGCCACAGGTATACATATGTTCCCAATCCTGAACTCTCCTCCCTCCTCCCTCCCCATACCATCCCTCTGGGTTGTCCCAGTGCACCAGCCCCATGTATCCAGTATCATGCATCAAACCTGGACTGGCAACTCGTTTCATATATGATATTATACATGTTTCAATGCCATTCTCCCAAATCATTCCACCCTCTTCCCCTCCCACAGAGTCCAAAAGACTGTTCTATACATCTCTGTCTCTTTTGCTGTCTCGTATACAGGGTTATGGTTACATCTTTTGAAAT
>NW_011454495.1:0-520 GCF_000754665.1 Bison bison bison | reverse complement strand
TTGAGGCATGGAACTCCGCTTGGCTCTCGAGGTGTTCCCGGGGAGAGAGGCCAATTGTCGAGCTGTATTTGGAACCTGGGATTTTTTCCGGACGATGCACGGGCGAGTCACTGCCCCTTCGTGTTGACTTCATTCACAGGGTGGAGTTCGGAGAGGTGTCCGGGCATCGGGTTCTTCTCAAGAGGGGACCGGGAAATCGGGGTCCTACGGAATGTGGAACCACCCACGAGGCCACGTCTGGAATGTCTTCGTGAGACCGGCCTCATCCTGAGGTGCGACCAGAAGGTCGGGAACCCTTCCAGAGAAAGCAGGGGAGTTGACCCTCCTGTCCAGATCAGGAGGGTAGAAGGGGCTCAGAGGAAGTGGTGCCGGAAAACCTCGGTGTTGCTCTCGAGGGAGACCGGGATGTCCGGGAACTTTGTGGGTCGCATCAAGGGTGCCAAGTACCGTTTCGACCTCCAATTCCTAACGTGGGACTTCTCCTGAGACGCTGTAGCGGGAAAAGGCTTCATCTTGCCAT
>NW_011454494.1:0-541 GCF_000754665.1 Bison bison bison | reverse complement strand
GAAAAACCACGTGGTTCCCGCGTCATCGCAAGATGTAGCCCTGTGCCACTACAGCGTCTCAGGAGAAGTCCCACTTTAGGAATTGGAGTTCGAAACGGTACTTGTCACCCTTGATGCGACCCACAAAGTGGCCCGACATCCCGGTCTCCCTCGAGAGGAACACCGAAGTTTTCCGGCACCACTTCCTCTGAGCCTCTTCTACCCTCCTGATCTGGACAGGAGGGTCGACTCCTCTGCTTTGTCTGGAAGGGGTTCCCGAACTTCCGGTCTCACCTCAGGATGAGGCCGGTCTCACGACGACATTCCAGACGTGGCCTCGTGGGTGGTTCCACATTCCGAAGGACCCCGATTACCCGGTCCCCTCTTGATAAGAACCCGATGCCCGGACACCTCTTCGAACTCCACCCTGTGAATGAAGTCAACACGAAAGGGTAGTGACTCGCCCGTGCATCGTCGGGAAAAAACCCCCAAGTTCCAAATACCGCTCGACAAGTGGCCTGTCTCCCCGGGAACACCTCGAGAGGCAAGCGGAGTTCCATGC
>NW_011454493.1:0-523 GCF_000754665.1 Bison bison bison | reverse complement strand
TCAGGATGAGCCGGTCTCACGACGACATTCCAGACGTGGCCTCGTGGGTGCTTCCACAGTTGCGAACGCACCCCGATTTCCCGGTCCCCTCTTGGTAAGAACCCGATGCCCGGACACCTCTCCGAACTCCACCCTGTGAATGAAGTCAACACGAAGGGGCAGTGACTCGCCCGTGCATCGTCCGGAAAAGACCCCCAGGTTCCAAATACCGCTCGACAAGTGGCCTCTCTCCCCGGGGACACCTCGAGAGGCAAGCGGAGTTCCATGCCTCAACCCAAGACGAGACCTGACTCTCCTGTCCCCAGTCTGCAGGGACCCTGCGATCGGAGTCTGAAATCAGAGGAACCCTGAGGTTCCTGCCTCAACTGGAGATGAGGCCCTCTTCCAATGCACCAAACAACGTGGAGTGCCGAGGGGCACCCCCCCACCTCCAGTTTCCCTGACTTCTCAGAGCCACCATGAGAAGCCCCCTGAGGTCACCTGCACAAGTCGAGGGAAGCCAGGGTTTCCTGCCTCAACCCGA
>NW_011454492.1:0-508 GCF_000754665.1 Bison bison bison | reverse complement strand
TTCACAGGGTGGAGTTGGAAGAGGTGTCCGGGCATTGGGTCTTATCAAGAGGGGACCGGGAAATCGGGGGTCCTTCGGAATGTGGAACCACCCACGAGGCCACGTCTGGAATGTCGTCGTGAGACCGGCCTCATCCTGAGGTGTGACCGGAAGGTTGGGAAACCCCTTCCAGACAAAGCAGGGGAGTCGACCCTCCTGTCCAGATCAGGAGGGTAGAAGGGGCTCAGAGGAAGTGGTGCCGGAAAACTTCGGTGTTCCTCTGGAGGGAGACCTGGATGTCGGGGCACTTTGTGGGTCGCATCAAGGGTGCCAAGTACCGTTTCGACCTCCAATACCTAACGTGGGACTTCTCCTGAGACACTGTAGCGGGAAAGGGCTTCATCTTGTGATGACGGGGGAACCACGTGGATTTTCTCGAGTTGCGGTAGGATTCTCGAGTTACGACGGGGAATTCAGGATGACTCTTGTGTTGGCCCAGGGAAGTCCAATCTTCCATTCGAGTTGCGAA
>NW_011454491.1:0-537 GCF_000754665.1 Bison bison bison | reverse complement strand
CCAATCTCTCGACCTCTCTCCAAACGCTCAGGACTTGACCCCTTTAGTCACCCAGTGAGCTCCAAGAGATACCCGTCGCGACTCGAGAGCAGAGCGGGGTCTTTGCTTCCACTCGAGATGGATGCCTGTTCCCCGGGTGCGTCTGGAATGCAACCCCGAGATCCCTTTCGCCCCTGGAGAGGAACACTGGCTTCTGGACACAAGCCTAGATGAGGTCTATTGGCCCTGCAGTCACTCGAGAGCAATCCCCAGTTTTTCTTCGCAACTCGAATGGAAGATTGGACTTCCCTGGGCCAACACAAGAGGCATCCTGAATTCCCCGTCGTAACTCGAGAATCCTGCCGTAACGCGAGAAAATCCACGTGGTTCCCCCGTCATCGCAAGATGAAGCCCTTTCCCGCTACAGCGTCTCAGGAGAAGTCCCACGTTAGGTATTGGAGGTCGAAACGGTACTTGGCACCCTTGATGTGACCCACAAAGTTCCCCGATATCCCGGTCTCCCTCGAGAGGAACACCGAGGTTTTCCGGCACCACTTC
>NW_011454490.1:0-566 GCF_000754665.1 Bison bison bison | reverse complement strand
ACCCACGAGGCCACGTCTGGAATGTCGTCGTGAGACCGGCCTCATCCTGAGGTGCGACCGGAAGTCGGGAACCCCTTCCAGACAAAGCAGGGGAGTCGACCTCCTGTGGAGATCAGGAGGGTAGAAGGGGCTCAGAGGAAGTGGTGCCGGAAAAACCTTCGGTGTTCCTCTCCAGGGAGACCCGGGGATTGCCGGGGAACTTTGTCGGGGGCGCATCAAGGGTGCCAAGTACCGTTTCGACCTCCAATTCCTAACGTGGGACTTCTCCTGAGACGCTGTAGCGGGAAAGGGCTTCATCTTGCGATGAAGGGGGAACCACGTGGGTTTTTCTCGAGTTGTGGCGGGATTCTCGAGTTACCACGGGGAATTCGGGATGCCTCTTGTGTTGGCCCAGGGAAGTCCAATCTTCCATTCGAGTTGCGAAGGAAAGCTGGGGATTGCTCTCGAGTGACTGCAGGGCCAATAGACCTCATCTAGGCTTGTGTCCAGAAGCCAATGTTCCTCTCCAGGGGCGACCGGGATCTCGGGGTTGCATTCCAGACGCACCCGGGGAGACAGGCATTCAT
>NW_011454489.1:0-541 GCF_000754665.1 Bison bison bison | reverse complement strand
TCATCGCAAGATGAAGGCCCTTTCCCGCGTACAGTGTCTCAGGAGAAGTCCCACGTTAGGTATTGGAGGTTGAAACGGTACTTGGCACCCTTGATGCGACCCACAAAGTGCCCCGACCATCCCGGTCTCCCTTGAGAGGAACACCGAAGTTTTCCGGCACCACTTCCTCTGAACCCCTTCTACCCTCCTGATCTGGACAGGAGGGTCGACTCCCCTGCTTTGTCTGGAAGGGGTTCCCGACCTTCCGGTCGCACCTCAGGATGAGGCCGGTCTCACGACGACATTCCAGACGTGGCCTCATGGGTGGCTCCACATTCCGAAGGACCCCGATTTCCCGGTCCCCTCTTGATAAGAACCCGATGCCCGGACACCTCTTCGAACTCCACCCTGTGAATGAAGTCAACACGAAGGGGCAGTGACTCGCCCGTGCATCGTGGGAAAGACCCCAGTCCAAATACCCGACAGTGGCCTGTCTCCCCGGGAACACCTCGAGAGGCAAGCGGAGTTCCATGCCTCAACCCAAGAAGAGGCCTGACTCTCC
>NW_011454488.1:0-520 GCF_000754665.1 Bison bison bison | reverse complement strand
ATTTTTGCTTTTATTTCCAATATTCTGGGAGGTGGGTCATAGAGGATCCTGCTGTGATGTATGTCAGAGAGTGTTTTTGCCTATGTTCTCCTCTAGGAGTTTTATAGTTTCTGGTCTTACGTTTAGATCTTTAATCCATTTTGAGTTTATTTTTGTGTATGGTGTTAGAAAGTGGTCCAGTTTCATTCTTTTACAAGTGGTTGACCAGATTTCCCAGCACCACTTGTTAAAGAGATTGTCTTTAATCCATTGTATATTCTTGCCTCCTTTGTCGAAGATAAGGTGTCCATATGTGCATGGATTTATCTCTGGGCTTTCTATTTTATTCCATTGATCTATATTTCTGTCTTTGTGCCAGTACCATACTGTCTTGATAACTGTGGCTTTGTAGTAGAGCCTGAAGTCAGGTAGGTTGATTCCTCCAGTTCCATTCTTCTTTCTCAAGATCGCTTTGGCTATTCGAGGTTTTCTGTTTTTCCATACAAATTGTGAAATTATTTGTTCTAGCTCTGTGAAGAAT
>NW_011454487.1:0-550 GCF_000754665.1 Bison bison bison | reverse complement strand
CCTCGTCTTGGGTTGAGGCATGGAACTCCGCTTGCCTCTCGAGGTGTCCCCGGGGAGAGAGGCCACTTGTCGAGCTGTATTTGGAACCTGGGGGTTTTTCCGGACGATACACGGGTGAGTCACTGCCCCTTCGTGTTGACTTCATTCACAGGGTGGAGTTCGGAGAGGTGTCCGGGCATCGGGTACTTATCAAGAGGGGACCGGGAAATCGGGGTGCTTCGCAACGTGGAAGCACCCACGAGGCCACGTCTGGAATGTCGTCGTGAGACCGGCCTCATCCTGAGGTGCAACCGGAAGGTCGGGAACCCCTTCCAGACAAAGTAGGGGAGTCGACCCTCCTGTGGAGACCAGGAGGGTAGAAGGGGCTCCGAGGAAGTGGTGCCGGAAAACCTCGGTGTTCCTCTCCAGGGAGACCGGGATGCCGGGGAACTTTGTGGGGGCGCATCAAGGGTGCCAAGTACCGTTTCGACCTCCAATTCCTCACGTGGGACTTCTCCTGAGACGCTGTAGCGGGAAAGGGCTTCATCTTGCGATGACGGAGGAACCACGT
>NW_011454486.1:0-523 GCF_000754665.1 Bison bison bison | reverse complement strand
GCGAATGGCAGGGGGAGCGCGTCATTGCTCTCAAGTCATATAGGGGAATCTGGCATCGAGACGTGTTGAAGAAGGTCTCTCGAGGTCTTTCTCGGGTTGAGGCAGGACACCCTGGGGTCCCTCGACTTGTGCAGGTGACCTCAGGGGGCTTCTCATGGTGGCTCTGAGAAGTCAGGGAAACTGGAGGTGGGAGGGGCCTCTCGGCACTCCACTGGGTTTGGTGCATTGGAAGAGGGCCTCATCTCCATTTGAGACAGGAACCTCAGGGTTCCTCTGATTTCAGACTCCGATCCCAGGGTCCCTGCAGACTTGGGAAAGGAGAGTCAGGCCTCGTCTTGTGTTGAGGCATGGAACTCCGCTTGCCTCTCGAGGTGTTCCGGGGGAGACAGGCTACTTGTCGAGCGGTATTTGGAACCTGGGGGTTTTTTCCCGACGATGCACGGGCGAGTCACTACCCCTTAGTGTTGACTTCATTCACAGGGTGTAGTTCGAAGAGGTGTCCGGGCAACTGGGACCGGGCAAT
>NW_011454485.1:0-515 GCF_000754665.1 Bison bison bison | reverse complement strand
CTGACATAATTCCTGATCTACTTACTTCAAAGTGGTCGGTTTAGAAGACTAAAATAGTATAACAAAGAAATCCGAAGGGATTAAATAGAAACAAGAATAGTAATTAAGTAAAAATTAAAAAAATACGAGGGGTGGTTTACTTTTGTGTGAGAGTAGTAGAGGCCTATTTTTATTTTCTTCCTTGTATCTCTGAATTATTTCACAGTAATCTCTAGTAAAGCAAAAAGGTAAAATGGTTGTCTGCGGGGCTTTACAAATAGCTGTGAAAAGAAGAGAACTGAAAGGCAAAGGAGAAAAGGAAAGATATAACTATTTGAATTCAGAGTTTTAAGAATAGCAAGGAGAGATAAGAAAGCCTTCCTCAGTGATCAATGCAAAGAAATAGAGGGAAAAAATGGAATGGGAAAGACTAGAGATCTCTTCAAGAAAATTAGAGATATCAAGGGAACATTTCATACAAGGGTAGGCTCAATAAAGGACAGAAATGGTATGGAACCAACAGAAACAGAAGATAT
>NW_011454484.1:0-506 GCF_000754665.1 Bison bison bison | reverse complement strand
TAATTGAATGTGCATAAATCTATGCAAGGCTACAGAGATTGTGAAGAGTCAAGAGAACCTGAACCAGACAAAGAAACATAATAAACCCAGTAACTGACTCCAAAGAAATGAGATCTACAAACTGCCAGACAAACAATTTAAAGTAATTGTTCTAAAGAAACTCAGAGACCACAAGTGAACACAGATAAATGATTTAACAAAATCAGAAACAATACAAAACAAAATGATAATTTCAACAAAGAGATATAAACCATAAACTTAAAAGCTTCTGCACAACAAAGGAAACTATAAGCAAGGTGAAAAGACAGCCTTCAGAATGGAAAAAAATAATAGCAAATGAAGCAACTGACAAACAACTAATCTCAAAAATATACAAGCAACTCCTACAGCTCAATTCCAGAAAATAAATGACCCAGTCAAAAATGGGCCAAAGAACTAAATAGACATTTCTCCAAAGAAGACATACAGATGGCTAACAAACACATGAAAAGATGTTCAACATCACT
>NW_011454483.1:0-556 GCF_000754665.1 Bison bison bison | reverse complement strand
AGAGGAACATTGGCTTCTGGACACAAGCCTAGATGAGGTCTCTTGGCCCTGCAGTCACTCGAGAGCAATCCCCAGCTTTCCTTCGCAACTCGAATGGAAGATTGGACTTCCCTGGGCCAACACAAGAGGCATCCCGAATTCCTCGTCGGAACTCGAGAATCCCGCCGCAACTCGAGAAAACCACGTGGTTCCCCGTCATCGCAAGACTGAAGCCTTTCCCGCTACACGCGTCTCAGGGAGTAAGTCCCACGTTAGGAATTGGAGGTCGAAACGGTACTTCGGCACCCTTCGGATGCGCCCCGACAAGATACCCCGGCATCCCGGTCTCCCTGGAGAGGAACACCGAGGTTTTCCGGCACCACTTCCTCTGAGCCCCTTCTACCCTCCTGATCTCCACAGGAGGGTCGACTCCCCTGCTTTGTCTGGAAGGGGTTCCCGACCTTCCGGTCGCACCTCAGGATGAGGCCGGTCTCACGACGACATTCCAGACGTGGCCTCGTGGGTGCTTCCACATTGCGAAGCACCCCGATTTCCAGGTCCCCTCTTGGTAAGAACC
>NW_011454482.1:0-516 GCF_000754665.1 Bison bison bison | reverse complement strand
GAACTATGGATGGAGGTTCATGACATTGTACAGGAGACAGGAATCAAGACCATACCCCAAAGAAAAAGAAATAGCAAAAAAAGCAAAAATGGCTGTCTAAGGAGGCCTTACAAATAGCTGTGAAAAGAAGAGAAGCAAAAAGCAAAGGAGAAAAGGAAAGATATGCCCATTTGAATGCAGAGTTCCAAAGAATAGTAAAGAGAAATAAGAAAGCCTTCCTCAGCGATCAATGACAAAGAAATCGAGGAAAACAATAGAATGGGAAAGACTAGAGATCTCTTCAAGAAAATTAGAGATACCAAGGGAACATTTCATGCAAAGATGGCTCAATAAAGGACAGAAATGGTATGAACCTAACAGAAGTAGAAGATATTAAGAAGAGGTGGCAAGAATACACAGAAGAACTGTACAAAAAAGATCTTCACGACTCAGATAATCACAATGGTGTGATCACTCACACTCACCTAGAGCCAGACATCCTGGAATGTGAAGTCAAGTGGGCCTTAGGAAGCATCA
>NW_011454481.1:0-505 GCF_000754665.1 Bison bison bison | reverse complement strand
CCCCAGGTTCCAAATACCGCTCGACAAGTGGCCTGTCTCCCCGGGAACACCTCGAAAGGCAAGCGGAGTTCCATGCCTCAACCCAAGACGAGGCCTGACTCTCCTGTCCCAAGTCTGCAGGGACCTTGCGATCGGAGTCTGAAGTCAGAGGAACCCTGAGGTTCCTGCCTCAACTGGAGATGAGGCCCTCTTCCAATGCACCAAACCCAGTGGAGTCCAGAGAGGCCCATCCCACCTCCAGTTTCCCTGACTTCTCAGAGCCACAATGAGAAGCCCCCTGAGGTCACCTGCACAAGTCAAGGGAAGCCAGGGTTTCTGCCTCAACCCGAGAAAGACCTCGAGAGACCTTCTTCAACACGTCTCGAGGCCAGATTCCCCTACCATGACTCGAGAGCAATGACGCGCTCCCCCTCGCCACTCGCATGGAGACCCGACTTCCCTGGCGCCCCACGAGATGCTCACTGACCTCGCCGTCGTACCTAGGGAGAAACCGCACACTGTGGCC
>NW_011454480.1:0-505 GCF_000754665.1 Bison bison bison | reverse complement strand
GACCCCCACACGCTGCAGCATGCCAGGCCTCCGTGTCCATCAACAATGGCTGGAGTCTACCCAAACCCATGTCCATTGAGTCGGACATCCAAACATCTCCTCCTCTGCTGTCCTCTTCTGCCCTCAGTCTTTCCCTGAATCAGGGTCTTTTCAAATGAATCAGCTCTTCACATCAGGTGGCCAAAATCTTGAAGATTCAGCTTCAAAATCAGTCCTTCAAATGAACACCCAGGACTGATCTCCTTTGGGATGGACTGGTTGGGTCTCCTTGCAGTCCAAGGGACTCTCAAGAGTCTTCTCCAACGCCACAGTTTAAAATCATTTATTCTCAGGTGCTCTGCTTTCTTTATAGTTGAACTCTCATATCCATACATGACCATGGGAAAAACCATAACCTTGACTAGATGGACCTTTGTTGACGAAGTAATGTCTCTGCATTTCAATTTACTGTCTAGGTTGGTCATAACTTTCCTTCCAAGGTGTAAGTGTCTTATAATTTCATGGC
>NW_011454479.1:0-501 GCF_000754665.1 Bison bison bison | reverse complement strand
GACGACTCTAATGATACATCACAGGCAGACCTTTGAGAACCTATAGAGGGGGCCTCTTCCCCTCACCACAAAAACCCTGGGGTGGTCAGGGAAGGCTTTCCAGAGGCACCATTTCGTTGAGGTCCATAGGTTGAACCTAGGTAAACCAGGGTTGAGATACAGGAAGAATTTCAGGCAGGGAAAATAGCATCTTGGAAGGCTATGTGGCCAGGGAAACTTAGGACATTCAAGAACGAAAAATGCCCTATGGGATGGAAGCCAAAGAGTGCAGAGGGCATTCCAGGCAAAAGACATCAGAGAAGAACGTGAGGAGCAAGCCTGAAGGGAAGTGGTCGTATCTTCAATATGCTGGGAAAATACGAGAGCCGTTGGAGCAGGGAGGTGACAGCATTGCATCTGCATTTCCAAAAGGTCATCTTGCTCCACGTCACTAATGATTGGAGAGGCTCAACTCCAAACTCCAAGGAGGGACCACTTCACATGAGTCCGGCTGGGCCTCAC
>NW_011454478.1:0-501 GCF_000754665.1 Bison bison bison | reverse complement strand
AGGTTCCAAATGTAGCTCGACAAGCGGCCTCTCTCCCCGGGGACATCTCGAGAGGCAAGCGGAGTTGCATGCCTCAACCCAAGACGAGGCCTGACTCTCCTGTCCCCAGTCTGCAGGGACCCTGCGATCGGAGTCTGAAATCAGAGGTACCCTGCGGTTCCTGCCTCAACTGGAGATGAGGCCCTCTTCCAATGCACCAAACCCAGTGGGGTCCCGAGAGGCCCCTCCCACCTCCAGTTTCCCTGGCTTCTCCGAGCCACCATGAGAAGCTCCCTGAGGTCACCTGCACAAGTCGAGGGAACCCAGGGTTTCCTGCCTCAACCCGAGAAAGACCTCGAGAGACCTTCTTCAACGCGTCTCGAGGCCAGATTCCCCTACCATGGCTCGGGAGCAATGACGCGCACCCCCTCGCCACTCGCATGGAGACCCGACTTCCCTGGCGCCCCACGAGAGGCTCACTGACCTCGCCGTCGTACCTCGTGAGAAACCGCACACTGGGGC
>NW_011454477.1:0-536 GCF_000754665.1 Bison bison bison | reverse complement strand
CCCCTGGGCCAACACAAGAGGCATCCCGAATTCCCCGTCGTAACTCGAGAATCCCGCCGCAACTCGAGAAAAACCACGTGGTTCCCCCGTCATCGCAAGATGAAGCCCTGTCCCGCTACAGCGTCTCAGGAGAAGTCCCACGTTAGGAATTGGAGGTCGAAACGGTATTGGCACCCTTGATGCGCCCCCACAAAGTTCCCCGGCATCCCGGTCTCCCTGGAGAGGAACACCGAGGTTTTCCGGCACCACTTCCTCTGAGCCCCTTCTACCCTCCTGATCTCCACAGGAGGGTCGACTCCCCTGCTTTGTCTGGAAGGGGTTCCCGACCTTCCGGTCGCACCTCAGGATGAGGCCGGTCTCACGACGACATTCCAGACGTGGCCTCGTGGGTGCTTCCACATTGCGAAGCACCCCGATTTCCCGGTCCCCTCTAGATAAGAACCCGATGCTCGGACACCTCTCCGAACTCCACCCTGTGAATGAAGTCAACACGAAGGGGCAGTGACTCGCCCGTGCATCGACCGGAAAAAACCCCC
>NW_011454476.1:0-527 GCF_000754665.1 Bison bison bison | reverse complement strand
ATTGGCCCTGCAGTCACTCGAGAGCAATCCCCAGCTTCCTTCGCAACTCGAATGGAAGATTGGACTTCCCTGGGCCAAACAAGAGGCATCCCGAATTCCCCGTCGTAACTCGAGAATCCCGCCGCAACTCGAGAAAAACCACGTGGTTCCCCCGTCATCGCAAGATGAAGCCCTTTCCCGCTACAGCGTCTCAGGAGAAGTCCCACGTTAGGAATTGGAGGTCGAAACGGTACTTGGCACCCTTGATGCGCCCCCACAAAGTTCCCCGGCATCCCGGCCTCCCTGGAGAGGAACACCGAGGTTTTCTGGCACCACTTCCTCTGAGCCCCTTCTACCCTCCTGATCTCCACAGGAGGGTCGACTCCCCTGCTTTGTCTGGAAGGGGTTCCCGACCTTCCGGTCGCACCTCAGGATGAGGCCGGTCTCACGACGACATTCCAGACGTGGCCTCGTGGGTGCTTCCACATTGCGAAGCACCCCGATTTCTGGGTCCCCTGTTGGTAAGAACCCGATGCCCGGACACCTCT
>NW_011454475.1:0-500 GCF_000754665.1 Bison bison bison | reverse complement strand
GAGACATTATCTATAAAACTGTAAGCAGGCTTCTTTGCTAACTAAAACTTCTTGGGGGTCTGGACGGTCAACATCTGCTTGAGAAGGTGCACCGGTTGTACACCCAGATAACCGAGTGGCGGGGAGGTGATAAGTCGCAGCAATGGCGCTCGCCAAACACCTCATCACCTGAGCTGCTCGGACCTGGGAAGAGCACAAAACGCAGGCCCAACCGAGTCTGCGCCTCTGAGGACTACCCGAGTGCCTGAACCTGAGCGGCTTGGACCTGGGAGGTGCATGCAGCTCAGTGCTGGCCTCGGATTGTTCCCGGCGGAACAACCTAGAGCCCCAGCAGTGTGGGCAGGGAGGCTACGCGCTGTGAGCGGGGGCAGACCCAGTGTGGCTGAGGCACTGCGAGCGCACACCAGTGTTATTTTGTTTGCAGCACTCCCTCCCCTCCCCTCCCCACAGCGCGACTAGAACAAGTGAGACCTAAAAAAAAAAAAGTGTCCTCCACCGTC
>NW_011454474.1:0-502 GCF_000754665.1 Bison bison bison | reverse complement strand
GAGAGCCACAGGAACTAGGATATTAAGGTAAGTTAGACTCACATCTGACTATACTTTCTACTTATATGCTATTTATAACGAGTATGTAGTTATATTTATGCTCTCTCCTGAGCATTCTCAATCTTTGGTTACAAAAAGTAAGATATTGAAAATCACTGAACTGTGGCAGATGTGAGAAACAGTATCAAGCTATCATATGCTTTCCATGGGTCCCGATTATCCCACACCAAAATGCCTTGAGAGTTCTGGAGCAAAAATGCTCTTTGCCACTTTTATTCCTAGTAAGGACTGAGGCCCAGAGCTCCCTGAGTAGCCCCTCCTGAGGGGACTTGACTGTATTTATTTTACATGTTTAAGAGATGACAGCAAAAGAGAAAGCTCTAAAATGGCAAAAGCTTTCAGGTACACCAAAAGGGTGGTTTTTAATGTTGGTTTGAGTGTTTTGTTTTTAATGGAACAATCCATTATAGAACGGGCCAAAATAAGTTTAGAGAATAACATT
>NW_011454473.1:0-542 GCF_000754665.1 Bison bison bison | reverse complement strand
CCGGACGATGCACGGGCGAGTCACTGCCCCTTCGTGTTGACTTCATTCACAGGGTGGAGTTCGGAGAGGTGTCCGGGCATCGGGTTCTACCAAGAGGGACCGGGAATCGGGGTGCTTCGCAATGTGGAAGCACCCACGAGGCCACGTCTGGTATGTCGTCGTGAGACCGGCCTCATCCTGAGGTGCGACCGGAAGGTCGGGAACCCCTTCCAGACAAAGCAGGGGAGTCGACCCTCCTGTGGAGATCAGGAGGGTAGAAGGGGCTCAGAGGAAGTGGTGCCGGAAAACCTCGGGGTTCCTCTCCAGGGAGACCGTGATGCCGGGGAACTTTGTGGGGGCGCATCCAGGGTGCCAAGTACCGTTTCGACCTCCAATTCCTAACGTGGGACTTCTCCTGAGACGCTGTAGCGGGAAAGGGCTTCATCTTGCGATGACGGGGGAACCACGTGGTTTTTCTCGAGTTGCGGCGGGATTCTCGAGTTACGACGGGGAATTCGGGATGCCTCTTGTGCTGGCCCAGGGAAGTCCAATCTTCCATTCGA
>NW_011454472.1:0-552 GCF_000754665.1 Bison bison bison | reverse complement strand
GCGAGTGGCGAGGGGGAGCGCGTCACTGCTCCCGAGCCATGTAGGGGAAGTCTGGCCTCGAGACGCGTTGAAGAAGGTCTCTCGAGGACTTTCTCGGGTTGAGGCAGGAATCCCTGGGTTCCCTCGACTTGTGCAGGTGACCTCAGGGAGCTTCTCATGGTGGCTCTGAGAAGCCAGGGAAACTGATGGTGGGAGGGGCCTCTCGGGACCCCACTGGGTTTGGCGCATTGGAAGAGGGCTTCATCTCCAGTTGAGGCAGGAACCGCAGGGTACCTCTGATTTCAGACTCCGATCGCAGGGTCCCTGCAGACTGGGGACAGGAGAGTCAGGCCTCGTCTTGGGTTGAGGCATGGAACTCCGCTTGCCTCTCGAGATGTCCCCGGGGAGAGAGGCCGCTTGTCGAGCTGTATTTGGAACCTGGGGTTTTTTTCCGAACGGTGCACGGAAAAACTGCCCCTTCGTGTGGACTTCATTCACAGGGTGGAGTTCGGAGAGGTGTCCGGGCATCGGGTTCTTCTCAAGAGGGGACCGGGAAATCGGGGTCCTACGGAA
>NW_011454471.1:0-528 GCF_000754665.1 Bison bison bison | reverse complement strand
AAAGAACGACATGGTGAGACCAAGTTTCGGTGAACAAGGCCCGCTACTTTATTTTTCAAAGTAGTTTTTATACCTTAAGTTATGCATAGAGGATAAGTGGGGGAAGGGGTAGAGTCTTGCAGCAAACCAGGCTTTCTTCCTGCAAACTTACCATATGCAAAAGCTTAGGTGATTTGCATCATCTTCTGGCCCGGAGGCCTGTTAACATTTTAAGACCTTTTCTTCAGAAAACTTATTTTTCTCTAAAGGTGGTTGGTCAGGAGCCACCCTCCAAAAAAGCATTAGATAAAATTGCATTCCTACAGAGCAAAGGTGTGGTGGGCTATAACAAGAAAAAGAATTAACTCAAGGGTCCCAGGTTACAAACATTAAAGCTACTACTTACACCAATTATACTAATCAATACACTGCCAGGGACACAGCAGGTAAGGGATATGGAAACTTAGCAGCAAACTATGGCCCAACAAGTGAAAAACCATTCACCAATACAATTTCTAATCAATCTTTTAATTACTCTAAAGAATCTGT
>NW_011454470.1:0-517 GCF_000754665.1 Bison bison bison | reverse complement strand
ACCCAGTGAGCTCCAAGAGATACCCGTCGCGATTCGAGAGCAGACGGGTCTTTGCTTCCACTCGAGATGAATGCCTGTCTCCCCGGGTGCGTCTGGAATGCAACCCCGAGATCCCTGTCGCCCCTGGAGAGGAACATTGGCTTCTGGACACGAGCCTAGATGAGGTCTCTTGGCCCTGCAGTCACTCGAGAGCAATCCCCAGCTTTCCTTCGCAACTCGAGTGGAAGATTGGACTTGCCTGGGCCAACACAAGAGGCATCCTGAATTCCCCGTCGTAACTCGAGAATCCCGCCGTAACTCAAGAAAAACCACGTTGCTCCCCCGTCATCGCAAGATGAAGCCCTTTCCCGCTACAGCGTCTCAGGAGAAGTCCCACGTTAGGAATTGGAGGTCGAAAGGGCACTTGGCACCCTTGATGCGACCCACAAAGTTCCGCGAAATCCCGGTCCCCCTCGAGAGGAACACTGAGGTTTTCCGGCACCCCCTCCTCTGAGCCCTTTCTCCCCTCCTGATCTGG
>NW_011454469.1:0-543 GCF_000754665.1 Bison bison bison | reverse complement strand
CCCCCGTCATCGCAAGATGTAGCCCTGTGCCGCTACAGCGTCTCAGGAGAAGTCCCACTTTAGGAATTGGAGTTCGAAACGGTACTTGGCACCCTTGATGCGACCCACAAAGTGTCCCGACATCCCGGTCTCCCTCGAGAGGAACACCGAAGTTTTCCGGCACCACTTCCTCTGAGCCTCTTCTACCCTCCTGATCTGGACAGGAGGGTCGACTCCTCTGGTTTGTCTGGAAGGGGTTCCCGACCTTCCGGTCGCATCTCAGGATGAGGCCGGTCTAACGACGACATTCCAGACGTGGGCTCGTGGGTGGTTCCACATTCCGAAGGACCCCGATTTCCCGGTCCCCTCTTGATAAGAACCCGATGCCCGGACACCTCTTCGAACTCCACCCTGTGAATGAAGTCAACACGAAGGGGCAGTGACTCGCCCGTGCATCGTCGGGAAAAGACCCCCAGGTTCCAAATACCGCTCGACAAGTGGCCTGTCTCCCCGGGAACACCTCGAGAGGCAAGCGGAGTTCCATGCCTCAACCCAAGACGAGGC
>NW_011454468.1:0-504 GCF_000754665.1 Bison bison bison | reverse complement strand
GGGGATTGCTCTCGAGTGACTGCAGGGCAATAGACCTCATCTAGGCTTGTGTCCAGAAGCCAATGTTCCTCTCCAGGGGCGACCGGGATCTCGGGGATGCATTCCAGACGCACCCGGGAGACAGGCATTCATCTCGAGTGGAAGCAAAGAACCCCGCTCTGCTCTCGAATCGCGACGGGTATCTCTTGGAGCTCACTGGGTGGACTCAAGGGAGTCAAGCCTCCTGAGGCGTTTGGAGAGAGGTCGCGAGATTGGTCTCTAGGCCATGCAGGAGACGAAGGCCCTCATCTCTCGATGACGGGGGAATCTCGGGGTTGTTCTCGAGCGGCGGCCCCAGTGTGCAGTTTCTAACGAGGTACGACAGCGAGGTCAATGAGCCTCTCGTGGGGCGCCAGGGAAGTTGGGTCTCCATGCGAGTGGCGAGGGGGAGAGCGTCATTGCTCCCGAGCCATGGTACGGGAATCTGGCCTCGAGACGTGTTGAAGAAGGTCTCTCGAGGTCTTT
>NW_011454467.1:0-507 GCF_000754665.1 Bison bison bison | reverse complement strand
GCGCTCGCCCTCGCCACTCGCATCGGAGACCCGACTTCCCTGGCGCCCCACGAGAGGCTCACTGACCTCGCCGTCGTACCTCGTGAGAAACCGCACACTGGGGCCGCCGCTCGAGAACAACCCCGAGACTCCCCCGTCATCGCGAGATGAGGGCCTTCGTCTCCTGCATGGCCTACGGACCAATCTCGCGACCTCTCTCCAAACGCCTCAGGAGGCTTGACTCCCTTTAGTCCACCCAGTGACCTCCAAGAGTTACCCGTCGCGACTCGAGAGCAGAGCGGGGTTCTTTGCTTCCACTCGAGATGGATGCCTGTCTCCCCGGGTGTGTCTGGAATGCAACCCCGAGATCCCTTTTGCCCCTGGAGAGGAACACTCGCTTCTGGACACAAGCCTAGATGAGGTCTATTGGCCCTGCAGTCACTCGAGAGCAATCCCCAGCTTTCCTTCGCAACTCGAATGGAAGATTGGACTTCCCTGGGCCAACACAAGAGGAATACTGAATGCCCC
>NW_011454466.1:0-500 GCF_000754665.1 Bison bison bison | reverse complement strand
CACTAACCAATAGTATTGGGAGATTTTAATACTTCACTCATAACATGGACAGATCATCCGGACAGAAAATCAATAAGGAAAACTCATGTTTTAGATGATACATTAGACCAGTTTGACCTAATTGATATCTACAGGGCATCCCACCCCAAAAGAACAGATTTCACCATTTTCTCCTTATTCTCAAGTGCAAATGGAACATTATCTTAAGACAGATCACATCCAAGGTCACGTCTAACCTTGGTAAACTTCAAAAAATTGTAATATTTTCAAGCATATTTTCTGATCACAATGTTGTTAGATCAGATATCAACTGCAGGAGAAAAACATAGAGGAAACACAAATAATTTGGAGGCTAAACAGCTGCTGCTGCTAAGTCACTTCAGTCGTGTCTGATTCCGTGCGACCCCATAGACGGCAGCCCACCAGGCTTCCCCGTCCCTGGGATTCTCCAGGCAAGAACACTGGAGTGGGTTGCCATTTCCTTCCCCAATGCATGAAAG
>NW_011454465.1:0-507 GCF_000754665.1 Bison bison bison | reverse complement strand
TTCCTAAAGTGGGACTTCTCCTGAGACGCTGTAGCGGCACAGGGCTACATCTTGCGAGTGACGGGGGAACCAGGTGGTTTTTCTCGAGGTGTAGCAGGATTCTCGAATTTCGACGAGGAATTCAGGATGCCTTTTGTGTTGGCCCAGGGACGTCCAATCTTCCATTCGAGTTGCGAAGGAAAGCTGGGGATTGCTCTCGAGTGACTGCAGGTCCAACAGACCTCATCTAGGCTTGTGTCCAGAAGCCAGTGTTCCTTTCCAGGGGCGAAAGGGATCTCGGGGTTTCATTCCAGACGCACCCGGGGAGACAGGCATCCATCTCGAGTGGAAGCAAAGAACCCCGCTCTGCTCTCGAGTCGCGACGGGTATCTCTTGGAGCTCACTGGGTGGACTAAAGGGAGTCAAGCCTCCTGAGGCGTTTGGAGAGAGGTCGAGAGATTGGTCTCTAGGCCATACAGGAGACGAAGGCCCTCAAGTCGCGATGACGGGGGAGGCTCGGGGTTGTTC
>NW_011454464.1:0-506 GCF_000754665.1 Bison bison bison | reverse complement strand
CTTTGAAAGGATAAATAAAATTGACAAACCATTAGCCAGACTCATCAAAGAAACAAAGGGAGAAAAATCAAAATCAACAAAATTAGAAACGAAAATGGAGAGACCACAACAGACAACACAGAAATACAAAGGATCATAAGAGACTACTATCAACAATTATATGCCAATAAAATGGACAACGTGGAAGAAATGGACAAATTCTTAGAAAAGTACAACTTTCCAAAACTGGACCAGGAAGAAATAGAAAATCTTAACAGACCCATCACAAGCACGGAAATTGAAACTGTAATCAAAAATCTTCCAGCAAACAAAAGCCCCGGTCCAGACGGCTTCAAGCTGAATTCTACCAAAAATTTAGAGAAGAGCTAACACCTATCCTGCTCAAACTCTTCCAGAAAATTGCAGAGGAAGGTAAACTTCCAAACTCATTCTATGAGGCCACCATCACCCTAATACCAAAACCTGACAAAGATCCCACAAAAAAGAAAACTACAGGCCAATATCAC
>NW_011454463.1:0-530 GCF_000754665.1 Bison bison bison | reverse complement strand
ACGAGGCCACGTCTGGAATGTCGTCGTGAGACCGGCCTCATCCTGAGGTGCGACCGGAACGGTCGGGAACCCTTCCAGCAAAGCAGGGGAGTCGACCCTCCTGTGGAGATCAGGAGGGTAGAAGGGCCTCAGAGGAAGTGGTGCCGGAAAACCTCGGTGTTCCTCTCCAGGGAGACCGGGATGCCGGGGAACTTTGTGGGGCGCATCAAGGGTGCCAAGTACCGTTTCGACCTCCAATTCCTAACGTGGGACTTCTCCTGAGACGCTGTAGCGGGAAAGGGCTTCATCTTGCGATGACGGGGGAACCACGTGGCTTTTCTCGAGTTGCGGCGGGATTCTCGAGTTACAACAGGGAATTCAGGATGCCCCTTGTGTTGGCCCAGGGAAGTCCAATCTTCCATTCGAGGTGCGAAGGAAAGCTGGGGATTGCTCTCGAGTGACTGCAGGGCCAATAGACCTCATCTAGGCTTGTGTCCAGAAGCCAATGTTCCTCTCCAGGGGCGACAGGGATCTCGGGGTTGCATTCCAGA
>NW_011454462.1:0-505 GCF_000754665.1 Bison bison bison | reverse complement strand
AACGGTGACCGATGCCACTGGATTCATGGTGTCTAAGAAGAAGATATTACTCTGGGGCCAAAGACAGTCTCAGTCACTCAGAGTCTTTGTGTATATTTTATTTAAAGTGAAGGTGACTCACTGACTCAGTGGACATGAATTTGGGGTAAACTCCAGGAGTTGGTGATAGACAAGGAGGCCTGGCATGTGCAGTCCATAGGGTCTCAAAGATTCAGACACGACTGTGTGACTGAACTGAACTCAACTAATGTTCTGGTTCATATTATTATTTCCCATAAAATATCTCTAATGTTATGAGATGTTCATATAACTGAACAACATTAAAAGAATAAAATCAATAGATGTACAATGACAGAAATAGTCCAGAAAATATTGAAAGAATATATTTCTAACAGTATTATTTTCTTGTAAAGTGTTTTAAACCACAAATCATTTTCTGTCCATTTTTACATGTATGCACTATTATGCTGTAAGAAACCAGAGTACTTTTGAAAAAGATTTTATT
>NW_011454461.1:0-533 GCF_000754665.1 Bison bison bison | reverse complement strand
GGCCTCATCCTGAGGTGCGACCGGAAGGTCGGGAACCCCTTCCAGACAAAGCAGGGGAGTCGACCCTCCTGTGGAGATCAGGAGGGTAGAAAGGGCTCAGGAGGAGGGGGTGCCGGAAAACCTCAGTGTTCCTCTCGAGGGAGACCGGGATTTCGGGGAACTTTGTGGGTCGCATCAAGGGTGCCAAGTGCCCTTTCGACCTCCAATTCCTAACGGGGGACTTCTCCTGAGACGCTGTAGCGGGAAAGGGCTTCATCTTGCGATGACGGGGGAGCCACGTGGTTTTTCTCGAGTTACGTCGGGATTCTCGAGTTACGATGGGGGATTCAGGATGCCTCTTGTGTTGGCCCAGGCAAGTCCAATCTTCCATTCGAGTTGCGAAGGAAAGCTGGGGATTGCTCTCGAGTGACTGCAGGGCCAATAGACCTCATCTAGGCTTGTGTCCAGAAGCCAATGTTCCTCTCCAGGGGTGACAGGGATCTCGGGGTTGCATTCAAGACGCACCCGGGGAGACAGGCATTCATCTCGAGTGG
>NW_011454460.1:0-516 GCF_000754665.1 Bison bison bison | reverse complement strand
ACCCGGGGAGACAGGCATTCATCTCGAGTGGAAGCAAAGAACCCCGCACTGCTCTCGAGGGGCGACGGGTATCTCTTGGAGCTCACTGGGTGGACTAAAGGGAGTCAAGCCTCCTGAGGCGTTTGGAGAGAGGTCGCGAGGTTGGCCTGTAAGCCATGCAGGAGACGAAGGCCCTCATCTCCGCGATGACGGGGGAGTCTCGGGGTGGTTCTCGAGCGGCGGCCCCAGGGTGCGGTTTCTCACGAGGTACGACGGCGAGGTCAGTGAGCCTCTCTTGGGGCGCCAGGGAAGTCGGCTCTCCATGCGAGTGGCGAGGGGGAGCGCGTCATTGCTCTCGAGTCATGGGAGGGGAATCTGGCCTCGAGACGTGTTGAAGAAGGTCTCTCGAGGTCTTTCTCGGGTTGAGGCAGGAAACCCTGGCTTCCCTCGACTTGTGCAGGTGACCTCAGGGGGCTTCTCATGGTGGCTCTGAGAAGTCAGGGAAACTGGAGGTGGGAGGGGCCTCTCGGGACTCCC
>NW_011454459.1:0-524 GCF_000754665.1 Bison bison bison | reverse complement strand
TCTCCCCGGGGACATCTCGAGAGGCAAGCGGAGTTCCATGCCTCAACCCAAGACGAGGCCTGACTCTCCTGTCCCCAGTCTGCAGGGACCCTGCGATCGGAGTCTGAAATCAGAGGTACCCTGCGGTTCCTGCCTCAACTGGAGATGAGGCCCTCTTCCAATGCACCAAACCCAGTGGAGTCCCGAGAGGCCCCTCCCACATCCAGTTTCCCTGGCTTCTCAGAGCCACCATGAAAAGCCCCCTGAGGTCACCTGCACAAGTCGAGGGAACCCAGGGTTTCCTGCCTCAACCCGGGAAAGGCCTCGAGAGACCTTCTTCAACACGTCTCGAGGCCAGATTCCCCTACCATGGCTCGGGAGCAGTGACGCGCTCCCCCTCGCCACTCGCATGGAGACCCGACTTCCCTGGCGCCCCCCGAGAGGCTCACTGACGTCGCCGTCGTTCCTCGTGAGAAACCGCACACTGGGGCCGCCGCTCGAGAACAACCCCGAGATTCCCCCGTCATCGAGAGATGAGGGCCTTC
>NW_011454458.1:0-511 GCF_000754665.1 Bison bison bison | reverse complement strand
GGCTTCCCAGTCACCTTAGTCATTTTTGAAGACTCACAGTGGTCTGCTCCAGAGCCCCTGAGCAGCCCTATGTATACCCCTCCCAGGAGGCCACAGCCTTATGCTTTATGAGGTCAGCAACTCATAAAGTTGCTGCCACCAGCCAATGGTGGCCCTGGGTGGGCCTTCACATCACAAAGCCCGATCCTGTCAACTCTAGGGGAGGATGGAGAGCAGCTCAGATGATTTGGTGGGGGAAAGGTAGCATTTTTTAATGGCCTTAGGAGCCCTCCAAACTCACCTGCCACCCTCATCTCTCTAAGTCTACATGAAGGGCCACATGGCAGGGAGACTGGGTCTCCTCCAAACCTTGGCCCACAGCCACAGTATTCAGGCTTTCATTCTTTTCTCTCTCACATTTCACCATTATCTAGTTTTTATTATCCTGCCTAAAATTCCTCCATGATAATTAGGTTCTATCGAAGTATCTGTGGAAAAGAGAATCATTCTACTTTCCTCCTATAAGGTGGTC
>NW_011454457.1:0-504 GCF_000754665.1 Bison bison bison | reverse complement strand
TTCCCTCGACTTGTGCAGGTGACCTCAGGGGGCTTCTCATGGTGGCTCTGAGAAGTCAGGGGAAACTGGAGGTGGGGGGCGCCTCTCGGGACTCCACGGGTTTGGTGCATTGGAAGAGGGCCTCATCTCCAGTTGAGGCAGGAACCTCAGGGTTCCTCTGATTTCAGACTCGGATCGCAGGGTCCCTGCAGACTGGGGACAGGAGCGTCAGGCCACGTCTTGGGTTGAGGTTGGAACTCCGCTTGCCTCTCGAGGTGTCCCCGGGGAGAGAGGCCACTTGTCGAGCTGTATTTGGAACCTGGGGGTTTTTTCCGGTCGATGCACGGGCGAGTCAACGCCCCTTCGTGTTGACTTCATTCACAGGGTGGAGTTCGGAGAGGTGTCCGGGCATGGGGTTCTTATCAAGAGGGGACCGGGAAATCGGGGTGCTTCGCAATGTGGAAGCACCCACGAGGCCACGTCTGGAATGGCGTCCTGAGACCGGCCTCATCCTGAGGTGCGACC
>NW_011454456.1:0-524 GCF_000754665.1 Bison bison bison | reverse complement strand
AAATCAATCAATAGTAATACACCACATTAACAAATTAGAAAATAAAACCATATGATGATCTCAATAGATGCAGAGAAAGCCTTTGACAAAATCCAACATCCATTTATGATAAAAACTCTCCAGAAAGCAGGAATAGAAGGAACATACCTCAACATAATAAAAGCTAAATATG
The DNA here is from genome assembly GCF_000754665.1 of Bison bison bison. Taxonomy (NCBI): domain Eukaryota; kingdom Metazoa; phylum Chordata; class Mammalia; order Artiodactyla; family Bovidae; genus Bison; species Bison bison. The sequence continues at coordinate 352 of NW_011454456.1, read as the reverse complement.
ACAAACCCACAGCAAACATTATCCTCAATGGTGAAAAATTGAAAGCATTTCCTCTAAAGTCAGGAACAAGACAAGGGTGCCCACTTTCACCATTACTGTTCAACATAGTTTTGGAAGTTTTGGCCACAGCAATCAGAGCAGAAAAAGAAATAAAAGGAAGCCAAATTGGAAAAGAAGAAGTAAAACTCTCACTGCTTGTAGATGACATGATCCTCTACATAGAAAACCCTAAAGACTCCACCAGAAAATTACTAGAACTAATCAATGACTATAGTAAAGTTGCAGGATGTAAAATCAACACACAGAAATCCCTTGCATTCCTATACACTAATAATGAGAAAACAGAGAAATT
>NW_011454455.1:0-509 GCF_000754665.1 Bison bison bison | reverse complement strand
CACTCGACATGAATGCCTGTCTCCCCGGGTGTGTGTGGAATGCAACCCTGAGATCCCTGTCGCCCCTGGAGAGGAACATTGGCTTCTGGACAGAAGCCTAGATGAGGTCTATTGGCCCTGCAGTCACTCGAGAGCAATCCCCAGCTTTCCTTCACAACTCGAATGGAAGATTTGGACTTCCCTGGGCCAACACAAGAGGCATCCTGAATTCCCCGACGTAATTCGAGAATCCTGCTACACCTCGAGAAAAACCACGTGGTTCCCCCGTCATCGCAAGATGTAGCCCTGTGCCGCTACAGCGTCTCAGGAGAAGTCCCACTTTAGGAATTGGAGTTCGAAACGATACTTGTCACCCTTGATGCGACCCACAAAGCACCCCGACATCCCGGTCTCCCTCGAGAGGAACACCAAAGTTTTCCGGCACCACTTCCTCTGAGCCTCTTCTACCCTCCTGATCTGGACAGGAGGGTCGACTCCTCTGCTTTGTCTGGAAGGGGTTCCCGACCTTC
>NW_011454454.1:0-559 GCF_000754665.1 Bison bison bison | reverse complement strand
ACGAGGCCACGTCTGGAATGTCGTCGTGAGACCGGCCTCACCCTGAGGTGCGACCGGAAGTCGGGAACCCTTCCAGACAAAGCAGGGGAGTCGAACCTCCTGTCGAGATCAGGAGGGTAGAAGGGGGCTCAGAGGAAGTGGGGCCGGAAAACCACGGTGCTCCTCTCGAGGGAGACCGGGATGTCGGGGAACTTTGTATGTCGTCTCAAGGGTGCCAAGTACCGTTTGGACCTCCAGTTGCTAACGTGGGACTTCTCCTGAGACGTTGTAGCGGGAAAGGGCTTCATCTTGCAATGACGGGGGAACCACGTGGTTTTTCTCGAGTTGCGGAGGGATTCTCGAGTTACGACCGGGAATTCAGGATGCCTCTTGTGTTGGCCCAGGGAAGTCCAATCTTCCATTCGAGTTGCGAAGGAAAGCTGGGGATTGCTCTCGAGTGACTGCAGGGCCAATAGACCTCATCTAGGCTTGTGTCCAGAAGCCAATGTTCCTCCCCAGGGGCGACAGGGATCTCGGGGTTGCATTCCAGACGCACCCGGGGAGACAGTTATTCATCTCG
>NW_011454453.1:0-514 GCF_000754665.1 Bison bison bison | reverse complement strand
TGACACCAAAGTCTGAGGACGATGGAAGATCTTCACATTTCTGCAAGAGCCACACACCTCCAGAAGGAACCACAAGACTTGCCTGAAATGGTCAAGGTATAAGTATTGGACTCAACATTGGAAGGTCTCCACCTTTGCTATGGAAGTCAAACGATCTTCTTTGAAATGAAAATGGAGCCTACTGAACGTTCACATTCTTCTAGAGCATTTGAAAAGCCCTAACTTGTAGAAATCTGCTGTACGAGTTCCTTGAAAGCAAGACCCTCTATGTATGGATATGTCTTCATGCCTTAGGTTGTGCCTCGAATATAGTGTACCCATCAACCCAGGAAAGGAAAGAATTGAATCGCCAAATATACAAAGAGAACAAAAGTGCCGAGCCAAGTGACCCCTTGAGGCTTCCAAGAGCTTTTCTGTCTTTCACACACTAAGTAAATACTGAGCACCTACGATGAGCTAGGAGGCATGTAATAAGTTTCAGGGAATAGAAGGCGGAGAGAAGAAGACACAGAGT
>NW_011454452.1:0-545 GCF_000754665.1 Bison bison bison | reverse complement strand
TGTGCCGCTACAGCGTCTCAGGCGAAGTCCCACTTTAGGAATTGGAGTTCGAAACGGTACTTGTCACCCTTGATGCGACCCACAAAGTGCCCCGACATCCCGGTCTCCCTCGAGAGGAACACCGAAGTTTGCCGGCACCACTTCCTCTGAGCCCCTTCTACCCTCCTGATCTGGACAGGAGGGTCGACTCCTCTGCTTTGTCTGGAAGGGGTTCCCGACCTTCCGGTCGCACCTCAGGATGAGGCCGGTCTCACGACGACATTCCAGACGTGGCCTCGTGGGTGGTTCCACATTCCGAAGGACCCCGATTTCCCGGTCCCCTCTTGATAAGAACCCGATGCCCGGACACCTCTTCGAACTCCACCCTGTGAATGAAGTCAACACCAAGGGGTATTGACTCGCCCGTGCATCGTCGGGAAAAAACCCCCAGCTTCCAAATACCGCTCGACAAGTGGCCTGTCTCCCCGGGAACACCTCGAGAGGCAAGCGGAGTTCCATGCCTCAACACAAGACGAGGCCTGACTCTCCTTTCCCAAGTCTGCAGG
>NW_011454451.1:4756-5212 GCF_000754665.1 Bison bison bison | reverse complement strand
AGAGGTACCCCTGCGGTTCCTGCCTCAACTGGAGATCGAGGCCCTCTTCCAATGCACCAAACCCAGTGGAGTCCCGAGAGGCCCCTCCCACCTCCAGTTTCCCTGACTTCTCAGAGCCACCATGAGAAGCCCCCTGAGGTCACCTGCACAAGTCCGAGGGAACCCAGGGTTTCCTGCCTCAACCCGGGAAAGACCTCGAGAGACCTTCTTCAACACGTCTCGAGGCCAGATTCCCCTAGCATGGCTCGGGAGCAGTGACGCGCTCCCCCTCGCCACTCGCATGGAGACCCGACTTCCCTGGCGCCCCACGAGAGGCTCACTGACCTCGCCGTCGTACCTCGTGAGAATCCGCACACTGGGGCCACCGATCGAGAACAACCCCGAGATTCCCCCGTCATCGAGAGATGAGGGCCTTCGTCTCCTGCATGGCCTAGAGACCAATCTCGCCACCTCTCT
>NW_011454451.1:0-506 GCF_000754665.1 Bison bison bison | reverse complement strand
TGAGGGCCTTCGTCTCCTGCATGGCCTAGAGACCAATCTCGCGACCTCTCTCCAAACGCCTCAGGAGGCTTGATTCCCTTGAGTCCACCCAGTGAGCTCCAAGAGATACCCGTCGCGATTCGAGAGCAGAGCGGGGTTCTTTGCTTCCACTCGAGATGAATGCCTGTCTGCCCGGGTGCGTCTGGAATGCAACCCCGAGATCCCTGTCGCCCCTGGAGAGGAACATTGGCTTCTGGACACCATCCTAGTTGAGGTCTATTGGCCCTGCAGTCACTCGAGAGCAATCCCCAGCTTTCCTTCGCAACTCGAATGGAAGATTTTACTTGCCTGGGCCAACACAAGAGGCATCCTGAATTCCCCGTTGTAACTCGAGAATCCCGCAGTAACTCGAGAAAATCCACGTGGCTCCCCCGTCATCGCAAGATGAAGCCCTTTCCCGCTACAGCGTCTCAGGAGAAGTCCCACGTTAGGAATTGGAGGTCGAAAGGGCACTTGGCACCCTTGAT
>NW_011454450.1:0-527 GCF_000754665.1 Bison bison bison | reverse complement strand
GAAGGGGCTCAGAGGAAGTGGTGCCGGAAAACCTCGGTGTTCCTCTCCAGGGAGACCGGGATGCCGGGGAACTTTGTGGGGGCGCATCAAGGGTGCCAAGTACCGTTTCGACCTCCAATTCCTAACGTGGGACCTCTCCTGAGACGCTGTAGCGGGAAAGGGCTTCATCTTGCGATGACGGGGGAACCACGTGGTTTTTCTCGAGTTGCGGCGGGATTCTCGAGTTACGACGGGGAATTCGGGATGCCTCTTGTGTTGGCCCAGGGAAGTCCAATCTTCCATTCGAGTTGCGAAGGAAAGCTGGGGATTGCTCTCGAGTGACTGCAGGGCCAAGAGACCTCATCTAGGCTTGTGACCAGAAGCCAATGTTCCTCTCCAGGGGCGACTGGGATCTCGGGGTTGCATTCCAGACGCACCCGGGGAGACAGGCATTCTTCTCGAGTGGAAACAAAGAACCCCGCTCTGCTCTCGAGTCGCGACGGGTATCTCTTGGAGCTCACTGGGTGGCCTAAAGGGAGTCAAGCCTC
>NW_011454449.1:0-533 GCF_000754665.1 Bison bison bison | reverse complement strand
AGGAGAGTCAGGCCTCGTCTTGGGTTGAGGCATGGAACTCCGCTTGCCTCGTCGAGGTGTCCCCGGGGAGATAGGCCACGTTGTCGAGCGGTATTTGGAACCTGGGGGTCTTTTCCGGACGATGCCCCGGCCGAGTCCCTGCCCCTTCGTGTTGACTTCATTCACAGGGTGGAGTTCGGAGAGGTGTCCGGGCATCGGGTTCTTACCAAGAGGGGACCGGGAAATCGGGGTGCTTCGCAATGTGGAAGCACCCACGAGGCCACGTCTGGAATGTCGTCGTGAGACCGGCCTCATCCTGAGGTGCGACCGGAAGGTCGGGAACCCCTTCCAGACAAAGCAGGGGAGTCGACCCTCCTGTGGAGATCAGGAGGGTAGAAGGGGCTCAGAGGAAGTGGTGCCGGAAAACCTCGGTGTTCCTCTCCAGGGAGACCGGGATGCCGGGGAACTTTGTGGGGGCGCATCAAGGGTGCCAAGTACCGTTTCGACCTCCAATTCCTAACGTGGGACTTCTCCTGAGACGCTGTAGCGGGAAA
>NW_011454448.1:0-511 GCF_000754665.1 Bison bison bison | reverse complement strand
CTGGAAGAAACACAAGACTGGAATCAAGATTGCAGGGAGAAATACCAATAACCTCAGATATGCAGATGACACCATCCTTATCGCAGAAAGTGAAGAGGACTAAAAAGCCTCTTGATGAAAGTGAAAGTGGAGAGTGAAAAAGTTGGCTTAAAGCTCAACATTCAGAAAATGAAGATCAGTCTTATGGACTCTGTGGGAGAGGGAGAGGGTGAGAAGATTTGGGAGAATGACATTGAAACCTGTAAAATATCATGTAAGAAACGAGTTGCCAGTTCGATGCACGATACTGGATGCTTGGGGCTAGTGCACTAGGACGACCCAGAGGGATGGTATGGGGAGGGAGGAGGGAGGAGGGTTCAGGATGGGGAACACATGTATACCTGTGGCAGATTCATTTTGATATTTGGCAAAACTAATACAATTATGTAAAGTTTAAAAATAAAATTAAATTAAATTAAAAAAAAGAAAACGAAGATCATGGTATCCGGTCCCATAACCTCATGGGAAATAG
>NW_011454447.1:0-511 GCF_000754665.1 Bison bison bison | reverse complement strand
AGATTTTCCAGGCAAGAGTACTGGAGTGGGGTGCCCATTGCCCTTCTCCCCATATCTATTCACAAGCCTGCCTAAATCATTGACTTCTAGCCACCTTTGGGATGCCAATGACCACCTACCCTTACCAGGGCACAGAGGAGAGAAAACACTTACCACAGGAGGTCCGGGTAAGGAACAAGGAACTAACAAGCTCCCACCAACCAGGATTCTGCAGAGGTCAACAAGAGGTCAGCAAGAGATGGGAGACTGCAGTCCAGAGGTCCTAGCAACTTCCAGCGAGCAGCAAAGACCCAGCATAGTCAAAACGAATTCAATGTTACCCAAAACAAATAAATCAACGGACAGAAGTTCTTGGAACACATGACTGAGGTTAGGGGTGAGGCAGTACATGTATGTGCCAGGATACTCTTAAAGTATACTCTTAACATAGATGAGGAGAACAAGGTAAGAGGAAAACTTACTGTTTGGTTCAGGTCGCTTCTGAGCCTTTTGGGGGAACCGACCTGAAGCC
>NW_011454446.1:0-520 GCF_000754665.1 Bison bison bison | reverse complement strand
AATCCTCACGTGGGACTTCTCCTGAGGCGCTGTAGCGGGAAAGGGCTTCATCTTGCGATGACGGGGACCCGTGGTTTTTCTCGAGTTGCGGCGGGATTCTCGAGTTACGACGGGGAATTCGGGATGCCTCTTGTGTTGGCCCAGGGATGTCCAATCTTCCATTCGAGTTGCGGAGGAAAGCTGGGGGATTGCTCTCGAGTGACTGCAGGGCCAATAGACCTCATCTAGGCTTGTGTCCAGAAGCCAATGTTCCTCTCCAGGGGCGACCGGGATCTCGGGGTTGCATTCCAGACGCACCCGGGGAGACAGGCATTCATTTCGAGGGGAAGCAAAGAACCCCGCTCTGCTCTCGAGTCGCGACGGGTATCTCTTGGAGCTCACTGGGTGGACTAAAGGGAGTCAAGCCTCCTGAGGCGTTTGGAGAGAGGTCGCGAGATCGGCCTCTAGGCCATGCAGGAGACGAAGGCCCTCATCTCCGCGATGACGGGGGAGTCTCGGGGTGGTTCTCGAGCGGCGGCCC
>NW_011454445.1:0-502 GCF_000754665.1 Bison bison bison | reverse complement strand
AACATGTCTTTTGGATCTGACTTGTCCTCTTTACCCTTACTCTTTAATCCTATCTCTAATTGGCTTCTTCCTTTCAGATTTGTGATTTCCACCATATCCACTGTCTCCTTTTTTTCTGTCTCTGTATTGCCAAGGGCAAATAATTTACATCACCAAAATAAGAGCCTGGCATACAGTAGGCTCTAAAGTACTTGCATGTTTATGAGTAGGTCTAAAATGAAGGTAAACTGGCTCTGTGAGCCAGCCTGGGCTCACAGATATTCAGCCAGACTGAATATCTGGGCTTTATAAAATATTTAATTGCTTTTGTCCTTCTCCTCAGTGATGGACAGACAGTAACAGATCTATATTGAAGTTAGATAGGTTTGGGTGCGATTTTATTTTATTTTTGGGTCTTATCATAAAAGTTGTATTTTTTTATGATGAAGTTTCTATATACTATAAAAAAATGATTACTCACAAAGCAGATCAGTCATACAGGGTTAGTTCTGGTCCCCTGAGT
>NW_011454444.1:0-522 GCF_000754665.1 Bison bison bison | reverse complement strand
GAATGGAACTGGAGGAATCAACCTACCTGACTTCAGGCTCTGTTACAAAGCCACAGTTATCAAGACAGTATGGTACTGGCACAAACACAGAAATATTGATCAATGGAACAAAATAGAAAGCCCAGAGATAAATCCACGCACCCTATGGTCACCTTATCTTTGACAAAGGAGGCAAGAATATACAATGGATTAAAGACAATCTCTTTAACAAGTGGTGCTGGGAAAACTGGTCAACTACTTATAAAAGAATGAAACTAGAACACTTTCTAGCACCATACCAAAAATAAACTCAAAATGGATTAAAGATCTCAACATAAGACCAGAAACTATAAAACTCCTAGAGGAGAACATAGGCAAAACACTCTCTGACATACATCACAGCAGGATCCTCTCTGACCCACCTCCCAGAATATTGGAAATAAAAGCAAAAATAAACAAATGGGACCTAATTAAACTTAAAAGCTTCTGCACAACAAAGGAAACTATTAGCAAGGTGAAAAGACAGCCTTCAGAATGGGAGAA
>NW_011454443.1:0-508 GCF_000754665.1 Bison bison bison | reverse complement strand
AACACAAGAGGCATCCCGAATTCCCCGTCGTAACTCGAGAATCCCGCCGCAACTCGAGAAAAACCTCGTGGTTCCCCCGTCATCGCAAGATGAAGCCCTGTCCCGCTACAGCGTCTCAGGAGAAGTCCCACGTTTAGGAATTGGACGTCGAAACGGTACTTGGCACCCTTGATGCGCCCCCACAAAGTTCCCCGGCATCCCGGTCTCCCTGGAGAGGAACACCGAGGTTTTCCGGACACCACTTCCTCTGAGCCCCTTCTACCCTCCTGATCTCGACAGGAGGGTCGACTCCCCTGCTTTGTCTGGAAGGGGTTCCCGACCTTCCGGTCGCACCTCAGGATGAGGCCGGTTCTCACGACGACATTCCAGACGTGGCCTCGCGGGTGCTTCCACATTGCGAAGCACCCCGATTTCCCGGTCCCCTCTAGATAAGAAGCCGATGCCCGGACACCTCTCCGAACTCCACCCTGTGAATGAAGTCAACACGAAGGGGCAGTGACTCGCCCGT
>NW_011454442.1:0-527 GCF_000754665.1 Bison bison bison | reverse complement strand
CCCTAAAGACTCCACCAGAAAATTACTAGAACTAATCAATGATTATAGTAAAGTTGCAGGATATAAAATCAACACACAGAAATCCCTTGCATTCCTATACACTAATAGTGAGAAAACAGAAAGAGAAATTAAGGAAACAATTCCATTCACCATTGCAACGAAAAGAATAAAATACTTAGGAATATATCTACCTACAGAAACTAAAGACCTATATATAGAAAACTATAAAACACTGGTGAAAGAAATCAAAGAGGACACTAATAGATGGAGAAATATACCATGTTCATGGATTGGAAGAATCAATATAGTGAAAATGAGTATACTACCCAAAGCAATTTATAGATTCAATGCAATCCCTATCAAGCTACCAACAGTATTCTTCACAGAGCTAGAACAAATAATTTCACAATTTGTATGGAAATACAAAAAACCTCGAATAGCCAAAGCGATCTTGAGAAAGAAAAATGGAACTGGAGGATTCAACCTACCTGACTTCAGGCTCTACTACAAAGCCACAGTTATCTAGA
>NW_011454441.1:0-581 GCF_000754665.1 Bison bison bison | reverse complement strand
CGCAGAGCTGGAGCTCCGCCGGTGTGGAAGCTCACTCGGGCCTTCCCAGTAAGAGACTTGCAAGCCCCCGCCGGCAGCCAGCCTCTTCTCTCCCGCGTTCCGGGCATTGGGCTCCAAACCTGGGACCAAAGTACTGCCCGGAGCTCACTGATCATGGGCTGGTTCCCCTGCGCTGCGGCTGTGCTAGGGAGCCCAAACGCATAGGGGAAGCCCGCACAGCACATCCACCTGCCTCTAGGCGGGAGGACGGTCCAGGGAAGGCCCGGTCTGGCAGGCGCTTTCTGGGCACAAACGGAGCAACACTCTGGCTGTGGAGCCGCCTCCCCAAGCCAGGGGCACCGGGACCCTGATTCCCTCCGTGCGGCGCTTAGTCTGGGCGGGGAAGCACCAGCTTGGGAATGCAGCCTGGGGCCCTTCCTTTCCCTCGGAAAGAGCTCTCCCTGCGGGAGGCTTTGGCAGTGTGCACACCCCCAGCCCCTAAGCCCTCTGCAAGGACGCCTGGCTCCTAGGTCCGAAGGGAAGGCGAGAGCTGAGCTGAGGCACCAGTCAGGCACCAGTCACGTCTCCCCCACTCCCGCAGC
>NW_011454440.1:4903-5410 GCF_000754665.1 Bison bison bison | reverse complement strand
GCTCAGCTCTCGCCTCCCTTCGGACCTAGGAGCCAGGCGTCCTGCAGAGGGCTTAGGGGCTGGGGGTGTGCACACTGCCAAAGCCTCCCGCAGGGAGAGCTCTTTCCGAGGGAAAGGAAGCGCCCCAGGCTGCATTCCCAAGCTGGTGCTTCCCCGCCCAGACTAAGCGCCGCACGGAGGGAATCAGGGTCCCGGTGCTCCTGGCTTGGGGAGGCAGCTCCACAGCCAGAGTGTTGCTCCGTTTGTGCCCAGAAAGCGCCTGCCAGACCGGGCCTGCCCTGGAGCTGTCCTCCCGCCTAGAGGCAGGTGGATGTGCTGTGCGGGCTTCCCCTGTGCGTTTGGGCTCCCTAGCACAGCCGCAGCGCAGGGGAACCAGCCCCTGTTCAGTGAGCTCCGGGCAGTACTTTGGTCCCAGGTTTGGAGCCCAATGCCCGGAACGCGGGAGAGAAGAGGCTGGCTGCCGGCGGGTGCTTGCAAGCCTGTTACTGGGAAGGACCGAGTGAGATT
>NW_011454440.1:0-577 GCF_000754665.1 Bison bison bison | reverse complement strand
GTGTGGGAGACGTGACTGGTGCCTGACTGGTGCCTCAGCTCAGCTCTCGCCTTCCCTTCGGACCTAGGAGCCAGGCGTCCTTGCAGAGGGCTTAGGGGCTGGGGGTGTGCACACTGCCAAAGCCTCCCGCAGGGAGAGCTCTTTCCGAGGGAAAGGAAGCGCCCCAGGCTGCATTCCCAAGCTGGTGCTTCCCCGCCCAGACTAAGCGCCGCACGGAGGGAATCAGGGTCCCGGTGCCCCTGGCTTGGGGAGGCAGCTCCACAGCCAGAGTGGCGCTCCGTTTGTGCCCAGAAAGCGCCTGCCAGACCGGGCCTTCCCTGGAGCTGTCATCCTGCCTAGAGGCAGGTGGATGTGCTGTGCGGGCTTCCCCTGTGCGTTTGGGCTCCCTAGCACAGCCGCAGCGCCGGGGAACCAGCCCATGATCAGTGAGCTCCGGGCAGTACTTTGGTCCCAGGTTTGGAGCCCAATGCCCGGAACGCGGGAGAGAAGAGGCTGGCTGCCGGCGGGTGCTTGCAAGCCTGTTACTGGGAAGGACCGAGGGAGCTTCCACACCGGCGGAGCTCCAGCTCTGCGCCTG
>NW_011454439.1:0-510 GCF_000754665.1 Bison bison bison | reverse complement strand
ACTTGGTCATGGTGTATGATCTTTTTAATGTGTTGTTGGATTCTGATTGCTAGAATTTTGTTAAGGATTTTTGCATTTATGTTCAGCAGTGATATTGGCCTGTAGTTTTCTTTTTTTGTGGCCTCTTTGTCAGGTTTTGGTATTAGGGTGATGGTGGCCTCATAGTATGAGTTTGGAAGTTTACCTTCCTCTGCAATGTTCTGGAAGAGTTTGAGCAGGATAGGTGTTAGCTCTTCTCTAAATTTTTGGTAGAATTCAGCTGTGAAGCTGTCTGGACCTGGGCTTTTGTTTGCTGGAAGATTTCTGATTACAGTTTCAATTTCCGTGCTTGTGATGGGTCTGTTAAGGTTTTCTATTTCTTCCTGGTCGAGTTTTGGAAAGTTGTACTTTTCTAAGAATTTGTCCATTTCTTCCACGTTGTCCATTTTATTGGCGTATAATTGTTGATAGTAGTCTCTTATGATCCTTTGTATTTCTGTGTTGTCTGTTGTGATCTCTCCATTTTCATTT
>NW_011454438.1:0-516 GCF_000754665.1 Bison bison bison | reverse complement strand
ACGGGGAATTCGGGATGCCTCTTGTGTTGGCCCAGGGAAGTCCAATCTTCCATTCGAGTGCGAAGGAAAGCTGGGGATTGCTCTCGAGTGACTGCAGGGCCAATAGACCTCATCTGGGCTTGTGTCCAGGAGCCAATGTTCCTCTCCAGGGGCGACCGGGAACTCGGGGTTGCAATCCAGACGCACCCGGGGAGACAGGCATTCATCTCGTGTGGAAGCAAAGAACCCCGCTCTGCTCTCGAGTCGCGACGGGTATCTCTTGGAGCTCACTGGGTGGACTAAAGGGAGTCAAGCCTCCTGAGGCGTTTGGAGAGAGGTCGCGAGGTTGGCCTCTAGGCCATGCAGGAGACGAAGGCCCTCATCTCCGCGATGACGGGGGAGTCTCGGGGTGGTTCTCGAGCGGCGGCCCCAGCGTGCGGTTTCTCACAAGGTACGACGGCGAGGTCAGTGAGCCTCTCGTGGGGCGCCAGGGAAGTCGGGTCTCCATGCGAGTGGCGAGGGGGAGCGCGTCATTGC
>NW_011454437.1:0-504 GCF_000754665.1 Bison bison bison | reverse complement strand
GCGTCATTGCTCTCGAGTCAGTCTAGGGGAACCTGGCCTCGAGACGTGTTGAAGAAGGTCTCTCGAGGTCTTTCTCGGGTTGAGGCAGGAAACCCTGGCTTCCCTCGACTTGTGCAGGTGACCTCAGGGGGCTTCTCATGGTGGCTCTGAGAAGTCAGGGAAACTGGAGGTGGGGCGGGGGCCTCTCGGGACTCCACGGGGTTTGGTGCCTTGGAAGAGGGCCTCATCTCCAGTTGAGGCAGGAACCTCAGGGTTCCTGTGATTTCAGACTCCGATCGCAGGGTCCCTGCAGACTGGGGACAGGAGAGTCAGGCCTCGTCTTGGGTTGAGGCATGGAACTCCGCTTGCCTCTCGAGGTGTCCCCGGGGAGAGAGGCCACTTGTCGAGCGGTATTTGGAACCTGGGGGTCTTTTCCGGACGATGCACGGGCGAGTCACTGCCCCTTCGTGTTGACTTCATTCACAAGGTGGAGTTCAGAGAGGTGTCCGGGCATCGGGTTCTTAC
>NW_011454436.1:0-502 GCF_000754665.1 Bison bison bison | reverse complement strand
GAAGTCTGCAGGGACCTTGCGATCGGAGTCTGAAGTCACGAGGAACCCTGAGGTTCCTGCGTCAACTGGAGACGAGGCCTCTTCCAATGCACCAAACCCAGTGGAGTCCCGAGAGGCCCCTCCCACCTCCAGTTTCCCTGACTTCTCAGAGCCACCATGAGAAGCCCCCTGAGGTCACCTGCACAAGTCGACGGACCCCAGGGTTTCCCGCCTCAACCCGAGAAAGACCTCGAGAGACCTTCTTCAACACGTCTCGAGGCCAGATTCCCGTACTGCCGTGAGCCGGCATATTGCATATTGAATACATATTTCATATTGCATATTGAGTGCAGCACTTTCCACAGCATCATCTTTCAGGATCTGGAATAGCTCAACTGGAATTCTATCACTGCTGGGAGCCAGTGAGGAACTCCGCCCATGACAAAGGTCATGAGGAAGGAGGCTCGGCATACGCAAAGGCGGGATCGAGCTTCAGGAGTCCCCCTGGAAATTCTCGAGCATA
>NW_011454435.1:0-532 GCF_000754665.1 Bison bison bison | reverse complement strand
GCCTAGATGAGGTCTATTGGCCCTGCAGTCACTCGAGAGCCAATCCCCAGCTTTCCTCCGCAACTCGAATGGAAGATTGCACTTCCCTGGGCCAACACAAGAGGCATCCTGAATTCCCCGTCGTAACTCGAGAATCCCGCCGCAACTCGAGAAAAACCACGTGGTTCCCCCGTCATCGCAAGATGAAGCCCTTTCCCGCTACAGCGTCTCAGGAGAAGTCCCACGTTAGGAATTGGAGGTCGAAACGGTACTTGGCACCCTTGATGCGCCCCCACGAAGTTCCTTGACATCCCGGTCTCCCTGGAGAGGAACACCGAGGTTTTCCGGCACCACTTCCTCTGAGCCCCTTCTACCCTCCTGATCTCGACAGGAGGGTCGACTCCCCTGCTTTGTCTGGAAGGGGTTCCCGACCTTCCGGTCGCACCTCAGGATGAGGCCGGTCTCACGACGACATTCCAGACGTGGCCTCGTGGGTGCTTCCACATTGCGAAGCACCCCGATTTCCCGGTCCCCTCTTGATAAGAACCCGATG
>NW_011454434.1:0-517 GCF_000754665.1 Bison bison bison | reverse complement strand
TGCTGAGCAGTGAAATATGACCAGTGTGACCGAGCAAGTGAATCTTTACATCTTTTTAAGTCTTCATTTAAATGTAAATTGCTACTGTATTGAACAGAGCTGTCCTAGATCGAAACATCTGCTAGGATAAATTAAATCATAAAGTAATGGTAGGTATAAAAATTAATGACGGTTGAAAAAACTGATTGTGGTGCTGTAACTGGCTCAGTGGTAAGCCGACTAGGCTTTTCCATAAAATGTATCAAATGCCTCTACTCCTTAAGATGCTGAATGTACAATTTTAGGGTGGGGGAGGCAATTTCCGTGTTCTTTTGGGACTCTGCTAGGCTTTTCAGTGGAGAAGGCAATGGCACCCCACTCCAGTACTCTTGCCTGGAAAATCCCATGGACAGAGGAGGCTGGTAGGCTGCAGTCCATGGGGTCACGAAGAGTCAGACACGACTGATCAACTTCACTTTCAGTTTTCACTTTCATGCATTGAAGAAGGAAATGGCAACCCACTCCAGTGTTCTTGCCT
>NW_011454433.1:0-505 GCF_000754665.1 Bison bison bison | reverse complement strand
TTGGGATTTTTGATAATAGTGCTCAAGTTCTGAGTTCTATTTCAATGGTCTCAAGACAAGGCAGCCCTTGCAAACCCAACTGCTTCCAATACAAGAAAACTTTGACCTCAGGGAATGTCAGAGTCCCGTGAACTGGGAACTAGTCAATATTAAATATCTAGTAGTTTGTTTTTGCTCCTCTACTGTAGACATGTCTAAGAGTCATCAACATGAAGCACAAATGTTCATAGTGCCTCGGTTTGTTCTAAGGTAAAATTACTATATCGTTATATCTGTCACAAGCTTGTCAACAAGAAAGTACCTCGAAAGAACAGGAACAAAACGAAAATTAAATGTGATATGAGCTTTTAGATAAACTATGAACACTAATTACACTCGAAAATATCTGCCTATGAGAGTCTTGATAGAAGGCAGAGGAGAAGGGGACGACAGAGGCTAAGATGGTTGGATGGCATCACTGATTCGATGGACATGAGTTTGAGCAAGCCCCTGGAGTTGGTGATGG
>NW_011454432.1:0-568 GCF_000754665.1 Bison bison bison | reverse complement strand
TCTGATTTCAGACTCCGATCCCAGGGTCCCTGCAGACTTGAGAAAGGAGAGTCAGGCCTCGTCTTGTGTTGAGGCATGGAACTCCGCTTGCCTCTCGAGGTGTTCCGGGGGAGACAGGCCACTTTTCGAGCGGTATTTGGAACCAGGTTTTTTTCCCGACGATGCACGGGCGAGTCACTACCCCTTCGTGTTGACTTCTTTCACAGGGTGGAGTTGGAAGAGGTGTCCGGGCATCGGTGACCGGGCAATCGGGGTCCTTCGGAATGTGGAACCACCCACGAGGCCACGTGTGGAATGTCGTCGTGAGACCGGCCTCATCCTGAGGTGTGACCGGAAGGTCGGGAACCCCTTCCAGACAAAGCAGGGGAGTCGACCCTCCTGTCCAGATCAGGAGGGTAGAAGGGGCTCAGAGGAAGTGGTGTCGGAAAACCTCGGTGTTCCTCTCGAGGGAGACCGGGATGTCGGGGAACTTTGTGGGTCGCATCAAGGGTGCCAAGTACCGTTTCGACCTCCAATACCTAACGTGGGACTTCTCCTGAGACACTGTAGCAGGAAAGGGCTTCATCTT
>NW_011454431.1:0-561 GCF_000754665.1 Bison bison bison | reverse complement strand
GATGAAGCCCTTTCCCACTACAGCGTCTCAGGAGAAGTGCCACGTTAGGAATTGGAGGTCGAAACGGTACTTGGCACCCTTGATGAGCCCCCACGAAGTTCCCCGGCATCCCAGTCTCCCTGGAGAGGAACACCGAAGTTTTCCGGCACCACTTCCTCTGAGCCCCTTCTACGCTGCTGATCTCGACAGGAGGGTCGACTCCCCTGCTTTGTCTGGAAGGGGTTCCCGACCTTCCGGTCGCACCTCAGGATCGAGGCCGGTCTCACGACGACATTCCAGACGTGGCCTCGTGGGTGCTTCCACATTGCGAAGCACCCCGATTTCCCGGTCCCCTCTTGATAAGAACCCGATGCCCGGACACCTCTCCGAACTCCACCCTGTGAATGAAGTCAACACGAAGGGGCAGTGACTCGCCCGTGCATCGTCCGGAAAAAACCCCCAGGTTCCAAATACAGCTCGACAAGTGGCCTCTCTCCCCAGGGACACCTCGAGAGGCAAGCGGAGTTCCACGCCTCAACCCAAGACGAGGCCTGACTCTCCTGTCCCCAGTCTGCAGGGACC
>NW_011454430.1:0-521 GCF_000754665.1 Bison bison bison | reverse complement strand
GGGGGAGCGCGTCATTGCTCTCGAGTCATGGTAGGGGAACCTGGCCTCGAGACGTGTTGAAGAAGGTCTCTCGAGGTCTTTCTCGGGTTGAGGCAGGAAACCCTGGCTTCCCTCGACTTGTGCAGGTGACCTCAGGGGGCTTCTCATGGTGGCTCTGAGAAGTCAGAGAAACTGGAGGTGGGGGCGGGGCTCTCGGGACTCCACGGGGTTTGGTGCATTGGAAGAGGGCCTCATCTCCAGTTGAGGCAGGAACCTCAGGGTTCCTCTGATTTCAGACTCCGATCGCAGGGTCCCTGCAGACTGGGGACAGGAGAGTCAGGCCTCGTCTTGGGTTGAGGCATGGAACTCCGCCTGCCTCTCGAGGTGTCCCCGGGGAGAGAGGCCACTTGTCGAGCGGTATTTGGAACCTGGGGGTCTTTTCCGGACGATGCACGGGCGAGTCACTGCCCCTTCGTGTTGACTTCATTCACAGGGTGGAGTTCGGAGAGGTGTCCGGGCATCGGGTTCTTACCAAGAGGGGA
>NW_011454429.1:0-522 GCF_000754665.1 Bison bison bison | reverse complement strand
TAAGTCGCTTCAGTTGTGTCTGACTCTGTGGACCCCACTAGACGGCAGCCCACCCAGGCTCCTCTGTCCCTGGGATTCTCCAGGCAAGAACACTGGAGTGGGTTGCCATTTCCTTCTCCAATGCATGAAAGTGAAAAGTGAAAGTGAAGTCGCTCAGTTGTGCCCGACTCTTAGCGACCCCATGGACTGGAGCCTACCAGGCTCCTCTGTCCATGGATTTTCCAGGCAAGAGTACTGGAGTGGGGTGCCATTGCTTTCTCCTTATTTGCTTTATAGTGAATATGTTTCTGAGTCAAACAAACGTGGCTTAATAGCTAAGTTTGTCTTAAATTTTCGTATTTGGACCAAAGTGATGTATTTGCATGCTATCAAATAGTGCAGAAAAGTTCAGGGTGAGAAGCAGTATTCGCTGATCCCCAGCCCTCTTTATCCTTAGTTCCTTTCCCAGAGACAAAGAGACAAACTGTTTTAACTCTATTGTTCCTCTGCTGTTTATCCCTAAAGGTGTAATAATACATGCTT
>NW_011454428.1:0-501 GCF_000754665.1 Bison bison bison | reverse complement strand
TCTCCCTGTTTCTGCCTGGGCGGCCACCGGGTTTTGAAACCCATGCACCCTACTAAGTTCTAGGGTGCAATTCGTGGACCCTTCCCTTTCCCATCCCAGCAGGTGGTCAAGGGCCCGCTGGCCTCCGAAGTGCCAGAAGCAGGGCTGGGCCAGCCGGCCAGAGTTCAGGGTTCTGGCCCTTGGACTTGCAGCGGACACTAGGCTGCTTGGGAAAACCGCGCGGCTCTGACCTTTCAGCAAAGGGGTGGAGCGGTAAAGGCCTTGAGCCCAAAGGCGAGGCCTTTCTGCGACCGCCAGGTTGTGCCAACAGAGGGCGGACTACGTGGTTCCCTGCTCCAAGCAGTCCCAGTTCCCTGACCTGTGGTCCGCACCCCTCCGCCGCGCCCACTGGATGCCGATCCTTGGGGACCCAGGAGCGCACGCAATGGGCGTTCCCAGCCGCCACGGCGACCCCCGAGAGGACAACGGGGAAGCCCTCCCCCACCCCCGCCAGGAGCCGAC
>NW_011454427.1:0-507 GCF_000754665.1 Bison bison bison | reverse complement strand
GAAGCCCCCTGAGGTCACCTGCACAAGTCGAGGGACCCCAGGGTGTCCTGCCTCAACCCGAGAAAGACCTCGAGAGACCTTCTTCAACACGTCTCGAGGCCAGATTCCCCTACTATGACTTGAGAGCAATGACGCGCTCCCCCTCGCCATTCGCATGGAGACCCGACTTCCTTGGCGCCCCACGAGAGGCTCACTGACCTCGCCGTCGTACCTCGCGAGAAACCGCACACTGGGGCCGCCGCTCGAGAACAACCCCGAGCCTCAACCGTCATCGCGACTTGAGGGCCTTTTGGGGGCCAGAGTGAGGTACTCCGCCCGTGACAAAGGTCATGAGGAAGGAGGCTCGACATACACAAAGGCGGGATCGAGCCTCAAGAGTCCCCCTGGAAATCCTCGAGCGTCCACCCCCATAACCAGAGCTTCCCTACTTTACTACTTTGTGCTCTTACCTACACCTCTGACTTTACGGGGGGCTGTCCCCCACCACCTCTTTCGGAGAAGGAGTTA
>NW_011454426.1:0-510 GCF_000754665.1 Bison bison bison | reverse complement strand
CGATCTCGTCTGATCTCGGAAGCTAAGCAGGGTCGGGCCTGGTTAGTATCTTGGATGGGAGACCACCTGGGAATCCCGGGTGCTCGAGGCTTTTTGCCTACCAGAAGAGGTCC
Organism: Bison bison bison; assembly: GCF_000754665.1. NCBI lineage: Eukaryota > Metazoa > Chordata > Mammalia > Artiodactyla > Bovidae > Bison > Bison bison. The sequence goes on along the minus strand of NW_011454426.1, from coordinate 397 downwards.
TTTAGCCCCCGCCGCGCGTCCCGATTCTTGGATCCCCCCCGCAGCCCCAGCCCCTCCCGGGCCGCGGGGAGCGGGTGTCCGGGGCCCCGACTCCCGCTGCAGACCTGGGTTGCCTCCGCGCGGCCCGCGAGCCCCTCCGCATTCGCATTCGGCTTCCAGGGCACCCGACGACCGGCAGTCCCGTCTCCACCTGGGGCTCCTTTGGCTTGCCTCAGGCAATCCCGGGGCTTGCACCGACTCCAGCCAGAGCCCCGGCCCCCGCCCCACCCCCTGCCTCGAGGCGATCGCGCATGCGCATGTGCGCGCGCACGCACAGATAGATGTGCCCAAACGGGGCATCTATCTTGTTCACTTATACCGTGGGTGGATCTATGCCTGGGAGTCGGACTGCTGGACC
>NW_011454425.1:0-504 GCF_000754665.1 Bison bison bison | reverse complement strand
ACAGTTCAAAAGCATCAATCTTCGGCGCTCAGCCTTCTCACAGTCCAACTCTCACATCCATACATGACCACAGGAAAAACCATAGCCTTGACTAGATGAACCTTTGTTGGCAAAGTAATGTCTCTGTTTTTGAATATGCTATCTAGGTTGGTCATAACTTTCCTTCCAAGGAGTAAGCGTCTTTTAATTTCATGGCTGCAGTCACCATCTGTAGTGATTTTGGAGCCCAGAAAAATAAAGTCTGACACTATTTCCACTGTTTCCCCATTTATTTCCTATGAAGTGGTGGGACCGGATGCCATAATCTTCATTTTCTGAATGTTGAGCTTTAAGCCAACTTTTTCACTCTCCACTTTCACTTTCATCGAGAGGCTTTTGAGTTCCTCTTCACTTTCTGCCATAAGGGCATGCTTCTATTCTGTTGCTCTGAGTCAACCGCTCAAATCCCAGCCTCTCAGGCCACTGGTGCTCCACTGTTCTCCTTTGACGCCCAAGACCAGCTAC
>NW_011454424.1:0-540 GCF_000754665.1 Bison bison bison | reverse complement strand
ATCCATCAGAACACCGACACAAGCTTCCCTAACCAGGAAACCTGACAAGCCACCTGTACAAACCCACACACAAGCAAGGAAAAGCCACAATAAAGAGAACTCCACAAACTGCCAGAATACAGAAAGGACACCCAAACTCAGCAATTTAAACAAGATGAAAGAGACAGAGGAATAGCCAGCAGATAAAGGAACAGAATAAATGCCCACCAAACCAACAAAAGAGGAAGAGATAGGGAATCTACCTGATAAAGAATTCCGAATAATGATAGTGAAATTGATCCAAAATCTTGAAATTAAAATGGAATCACAGATAAATAGTGTGGAGACAAGGATTGAGAAGATGCAAGAAAGGTTTAACAAGGACCTAGAAGAAATAAAAAAGAGTCAATATATAATGAATAATGCAATAAATGAAATTAAAAACACTCTGGAGGCAACAAATAGTAGAATAACAGAGGCAGAAGATAGGATTAGTGAATTAGAAGATAGAATGGTAGAAATAAATGAATCAGAGAGAATAAAAGAAAAATGAATTAAAAG
>NW_011454423.1:0-527 GCF_000754665.1 Bison bison bison | reverse complement strand
GAGATCCCCGGTGCCCCCTGGAGAGGAACATTGGCTTCTGGACACAAGCCTAGTGAGGTCTATTGGCCCTGCAGTCACTCGAGAGCAATCCCCAGCTTTCCTTCGCAACTCGAATGGAAGATTGGACTTCCCTGGGCCAACACAAGAGGCATCCCGAATTCCCCGTCGTAACTCGAGAATCCCGCCGCAATTCGAGAAAACCACCGTGGTTCCCCCGTCATCGCAAGACGAAGCCCTTTCCCGATACAGCGTCTCAGGGAGAAGTCCCACGTTAGGAATTGGAGGTCGAAACGGTACTTGGCACCCGTTGATGCGCCCCCACAAAGTTCCCCGGCATCCCGGTCTCCCTGGAGAGGAACACCGAGGTTTTCCGGCACCACTTCCTCTGAGCCCCTTCGACCCTCCTGATCTCCACAGGAGGGTCGACTCCCCTGCTTTGTCTGGAAGGGGTTCCCGACCTTCCGGTCGCACCTCAGGATGAGGCCGGTCTCACGACGACATTCCAGACGTGGCCTCGTGGGTGCTTC
>NW_011454422.1:4455-5001 GCF_000754665.1 Bison bison bison | reverse complement strand
GGATTTTCTCGAGTTGCGGCAGGATTCTCGAGTTACGACGGGGAATTCAGGATGCCTCTTGTGTTGGCCCAGGGAAGTCCAATCTTCCATTCGAGTTGCGAAGGAAAGCTGGGGATTGCGCTCGAGTGACTGCAGGGCCAATAGACCTCATCTAGGCTTCGGTCCAGAAGCCAATGTTCCTCTCCAGGGGCGACAGGGATCTCAGGGTTGCATTCCAGACACACCCGGGGAGACAGGCATTCATGTCGAGTGGAAGCAAAGAACCCCGCTCTGCTCTCGAGTCGCGACGGGTATCTCTTGGAGCTCACTGGGTGGACTAAAGGGAGTAAAGCCTCCTGAGGCGTTGGAGAGAGGTCGAGAGATTGGTCTCTAGGCCATACAGGAGACAAAGGCCCTTAAGTCGCGATGATGGGGCAGGCTCGGGGTTGTTCTCGAGCGGCGGCCCCAGTGTGCGGTTTCTCACGAGGTACGACGGCGAGGTCAGTGAGCCTCTCGTGGGGCGCCAGGGAAGTCGGGTCTCCATGCGAGTGGCGAGGGGGAGCGCGT
>NW_011454422.1:0-583 GCF_000754665.1 Bison bison bison | reverse complement strand
CGACGGGAATTCAGGATGCCTCTTGTGTTGGCCCAGGGAAGTCCAATCTTCCATTCGAGTTTCGAAGGAAAGCTGGGGATTGCTCTCGAGTGACTGCAGGGCCAATAGACCTCATCTAGGCTTGTGTCCAGAAGCCAGTGTTCCTCTCCAGGGGCGACAGGGATCTCAGGGTTGCATTGCAGACACACCCGGGGAGACAGGCATTCATGTCGAGTGGAAGCAAAGAACCCCGCTCTGCTCTCGAGTCGCGACGGGTATCTCTTGGAGCTCACTGGGTGGACTAAAGGGAGTCAAGCCTCCTGAGGCGTTGGAGAGAGGTCGAGAGATTGGTCTCTAGGCCATACAGGAGACGAAGGCCCTCAACTCGCGATGATGGGGGAGTCTCAGGGTTGTTCTCGAGCGGCGGCCACAGTGTGCGGTCTCTCCCTAGGTACGACGGCGAGGTCAGTGAGCCTCTCGTGGGGCGCCAGGGAAGTCGGGTCTCCATGCGAGTGGCGAGGGGGAGCGCGTCATTGCTCTCGAGTCATGGTAGGGGAATCTGGCCTCGAGACATGTTGAAGAAGGTCTCTCGAGGTCTTTCTCG
>NW_011454421.1:0-508 GCF_000754665.1 Bison bison bison | reverse complement strand
CAACTAAACAGAAAATTAACAAGGAAACACAAACATTAAATGATACAATAGACCAGTTAGACCTAATTGATATCTATAGGACATTTCATCCCAAAACAATGAATTTCACTTTTTTCTCAAGCGCACATGGAACCTTCTCCAGGATAGATCACATCCTGGGCCATAAAGCTAGCCTTGGTAAATTCAAAAAAATAGAAATCATTCCAAGCATCTTTTCTGACCACAATGCAGTGAGATTAGATCTCAATTACAGGAGAAAAACTATTAAAAAATTCCAACATATGGAGGCTGAACAACATGCTGCTGAATAACCAACAAATCACAAAAGAAATCAAAATTTGCATAGAAAGTAATGAAAATGAAAACACAACAACTCAAAACCTGTGGGACACTTTAAAAGCAGTCCTAAGAGGAAAGTTCATAGCAATACAGGCACACCTCAAGAAACAAGAAAAAAGTCAAATAAATAACCTAACCCTACACCTAAAGCAACTAGAAAAGGAAGAAA
>NW_011454420.1:0-540 GCF_000754665.1 Bison bison bison | reverse complement strand
GTTTTAAAGTCTATTTTATCTGATATGAGTATTACTACTCCTGCTTTCTTTTGGTCTCTATTTGCATGGATATCATTTTCTAGCCCTTCACTTTCAGTCTGTATGTGTCCCCTGTTTTGAGGTGGGTCTCTTGTAGACAACATATATAGGGTCTTGTTTTTGTATCCATTCAGCCAGTCTTTGTCTTTTGGTTGGGGCATTCAACCCATTTATGTTTAAGGTAATTATTGATAAGTATGATCCCGTTGCCATTTACTTTATTGTTTTGGGTTCGAGTTTATACACCTATTTTTGTGTTTCCTGTCTAGAGAAGATCCTTTAGCATTTGTTGGAGAACTGGTTTGGTGGTGCTGAATTCTCTCAGCTTTTGCTTGTCTGTAAAGCTTTTGATTTCTCCTTCATATTTGAATGACATCCTTGCTGGGTACAGTAATCTGGGCTGTAGGTTATTTTCTTTCATCACTTTAAGTATGTCCTGCCATTCCCTCCTGGCCTGAGGAGTTTCTATTGAAAGATCAGCTGTTATCCTTATGGGAATCC
>NW_011454419.1:0-554 GCF_000754665.1 Bison bison bison | reverse complement strand
CTCGAGCGGGGCCCCAGGGTGCGGTTTCTCACGAGGTCGACGGCGAGGTCAGTGAGCCGCTCGTGGGGCGCCAGGGAAGTCGGGTCTCCATGCGAGTGGCGAGGGGGAGCGCGTCATTGCTCTCGAGTCATGGTAGGGGAACCTGGCCTCGAGACGTGTTGAAGAAGGTCTCTCGAGGTCTTTCTCGGGTTGAGGCAGGAAACCCTGGCTTCCCTCGACTTGTGCAGGTGACCTCAGGGGGCTTCTCATGGTGGCTCTGAGAAGTCAGGGAAACTGGAGGTGGGGGGATCGGCCTCTCGGGACTCCACGGGGTTTGGTGCATTGGAAGAGGGCCTCATCTCCAGTTGAGGCAGGAACCTCAGGGTTCCTGTGATTTCAGACTCCGATCGCAGGGTCCCTGCAGACTGGGGACAGGAGAGTCAGGCCTCGTCTTGGGTTGAGGCATGGAACTCCGCTTGCCTCTCGAGGTGTCCCCGGGGAGAGAGGCCACTTGTCGAGCTGTATTTGGAACCTGGGGGTTTTTTCCGGTCGATGCACGGGCGAGTCACTGCCCC
>NW_011454418.1:0-506 GCF_000754665.1 Bison bison bison | reverse complement strand
GTATGGGATGAAGTGACCAGGAAGGTGTGTAAACAAGCAGGTGTCGTTCCCCAGCCCCAGCCCTGTCCCCTAGGTGACGCTCAGCCAGGCTGGCCTGCCTATGTCCTGTACCTCGTGTGGCCCGGCGCGGGGCCTCAGAGAGGAGGAGGCCGCGGGTGTGAGTCCTAGAGGAGTGGGCCTGGCGCGGGGCCTCAGAGAGGAGGAGGCCGCGGGTGTGAGTCCTAGAGGAGCGGGCTCGGCGCAGGGCCTCAGTCTTTTTCGGGTCACAGAGCCCATAGTGTGTCAGGAATTTTTTGTGGCATCCCCAGGCCAGAGGAAATACTTAACACTTTATTTTACTGCGTAGATCCAGACAAGTTCATAAGGATTTATGTTCTTAACAGCTTGCTGGTTATTTGGGAAAATAGTACACATAAAAGGAAAACCGGTGATTTCATGCCGTTCCCAGTCATAGCAAACCCGCCTGACATGGATGGGATGCCCACAGGAGGGACGGTGCTCAGCCT
>NW_011454417.1:0-550 GCF_000754665.1 Bison bison bison | reverse complement strand
GAGACGTGTTGAAGAAGGTCTCTCGAGGTCTTTCTCGGGTTGAGGCAGGAAACCCTGGCTTCCCTCGACTTGTGCAGGTGACCTCAGGGGGCTTCTCATGGTGGCTCTGAGAAGTCAGGGAAACTGGAGGTGGGGCGGGGCGCCTCTCGGGACTCCACAGGGTTTGGTGCATTGGAAGAGGGCCTCATCTCCAGTTGAGGCAGGAACCTCAGGGTTCTTCTGATTTCAGACTCCGATCGCAGGGTCCCTGCAGACTGGGGACAGGAGAGTCAGGCCTCGTCTTGGGTTGAGGCATGGAACTCCGCTTGCCTCTCGAGGTGTCCCCGGGGAGAGAGGCCACTTGTCGAGCGGTATTTGGAACCTGGGGGTCTTTTCCGGACGATGCACGGGCGAGTCACTGCCCCTTCGTGTTGACTTCATTCACAGGGCGGAGTTCGGAGAGGTGTCCGGGCATCGGGTTCTTACCAAGAGGGGACCGGGAAATCGGGGTGCTTCGCAATGTGGAAGCACCCACGAGGCCAAGTCTGGAATGTCGTCGTGAGACCGGCCT
>NW_011454416.1:0-505 GCF_000754665.1 Bison bison bison | reverse complement strand
CGACTATTTATATGCTAATCAGAGATGTCAAGAATAATCGTATGAGGAGAGCTCAGTAGGAAAATTCGGTGGAGAAAAGAGACTGAGTAGCTTGGTTTACGCGGAAGACCAATCAAACTTCAAGACAAGAAGTTTGCAGCACTTACGTAGGCCGCAGGCGTCCTCTCGAATAGCGAAAGGTGCCTCACCCTAGACACCTTCTCGAGTGGGTCTTAGCAGCCCAGGCATAATTAGTAAGCGTGGTGGGTTCCGCGCTCCAGATGGAGACTCAGCTGGAAGTTAAAGGGAAGAATGACAAGGAACTTTATGAATTGGAGCTGTAAGTTACCTCTTTGACAGAGAGAGCGAGATGGTGGTGGGGGACAGCCCCCAGTGAAATCACAGGTGAGAGCACAAAGCAGTACAGTAGGCAGACTCCGGTTTTTTGGGGGGAGATGCTCGAGAATATCCGGGTGGACTCCTGAGGCTCGATCCCGCATTTGCGTATGCCGAGCCTCCTTCCTCA
>NW_011454415.1:0-585 GCF_000754665.1 Bison bison bison | reverse complement strand
CCAGACGCACCGGGCGAGACAGGCAGCCATCTCGAGTGGAAGCAAAGAACCCCGCTCTGCTCTCGAGTCGCGACGGGTATCTCTTGGAGCTCACTGGGTGGACTAAAGGGAGTCAAGCCTCCTGAGGCGTTTGGAGAGAGGTCGAGAGATTGGTCTCTAGGCCATACAGGAGACGAAGGCCCTCAATCGCGATGACGGGGGAGGCTCGGGTTGTTCTCGAGCGGCGGCCCCAGTGTGCGGTTTTCGCGAGGTACGACGGCAAGGTCGGTGAGCCTCTCGTGGGGCGCCAGGGAAGTCGGGTCTCCATGCGAGTGGCGAGGGGGAGCGCGTCATTGCTCTCGAGTCATGGTAGGGGAATCTGGCCTCGATACGTGTTGAAGAAGGTCTCTCGAGGTCTTTCTCGAGTTGAGGCAGAAACCCTGGCTTCCCTTGACTTGTGTAGGTGACCTCAGGGGGCTTCTCATGGTGGCTCTGAGAAGTCAGGGAAACTGGAGGTGGGAGGGGCCTCTCGGCACTCCACTGGGTTTGGTGAATTGGAAGAGGGCCTCATCTCCAGTTGAGGCAGGAACCTCAGGGTTCCTCTGA
>NW_011454414.1:0-541 GCF_000754665.1 Bison bison bison | reverse complement strand
GAGGAGGAGGAGCCAAGATGGCGGAGGAGTAGGACGGGGAGAACACTTTCTCCCCCACAAATTCATCAAAAGAAGCATTTAAAACGTCGAGTAAATTCCACAAAACAACTTCTGAATGCCGGCAGAGGACATCAGGCACCCAGAAAAGCAACCCAACTCTTCGAAAGGAGGTAGGAAAAATATTAAAACAAAAAAAGAGACAAAGAGGGAGGGACGGAGTTCCGTCCCGGGAAGGGAATCTTAAAAAGAGAGAAGTTTCCAAACATCAGGAAACCTTCTCACTGCCGAATCTGTGCCGAGCTTTGGAAGCACAGAGGGCAACATAACAGGGAGAAAAAATAAATAAACAATTTAAAACTCGCAGATTGCGAGCCCTACAGTAACTCCCCCAGCAGAGAAGCAGCGCAGACGCCTGCATCCGCCATTAGCAAACCGGGGCTGGGCAGGGAGGCGCGGCGTAGGCTGCATCACTGAGAGTAAGAATCTGGCCTGAATACCCTGAGCGCTATCTGAGCGAAATAATTTGGGCTAGCAAACCAGA
>NW_011454413.1:4821-5323 GCF_000754665.1 Bison bison bison | reverse complement strand
CTTGTTCACCGAAACTTGGTCTCACCATGTCGTTCTTTCTCTTACCTTCTGGCTGAATTCTTCAGCCTCTTTTCTCCACTGAATTTCCTCACTGAGCTATCCTCATTCTATTACTCTTTATGTCCTTAATTAACATTTAATTAAGCAGTTGTTTCCTGATCTTCGCCTACGCCGTCTCTCCTTCGAATACCCTGGATCAGCCGGGGCTGGTCCCCGGCACCCTACCATGGCTCGAGAGAAATGACGCGCTCGCCCTCGCCACTCGCATGGAGACCCGACTTCCCTGGCACCCCACGACAGGCTCACTGACCTCGCCGTCGTACCTCGCGAGAAACCGCACACTGGGGCCGCCGCTCGAGAACAACCCCGAGCCTCCCCCGTCATCGCGACTTGAGGGCCTTCGTCTCCTGTATGGCCTAGAGACCAATCTCTCGACCTCTCTCAAATGCCTCAGGAGGCTTGACTCCCTTTAGCCACCCAGTGAGCTCCAAGAGATACCCGT
>NW_011454413.1:0-373 GCF_000754665.1 Bison bison bison | reverse complement strand
CACTTTCCACAGCATCATCTTTCAGGATCTGGAATAGCTCATCTGGAATTCTGTCACTGCTGGGAGCCAGTGAGGAACTCCGCCCATTACAAAGGTCATGAGGAAGGAGGCTCGGCATACGCAAAGGCGGGATCGAGCTTCAGGAGTCCCCCTGGAAATTCTCGAGCATATACCCCCAAAACCAGAGTCTGCCTACATTCTGCTTGCGCTTTCACCTAAACCTCTGACTTTACAGGGGGCTCTCCCCCACTACCTCTCTCTGAAAAAAGAGTTAGCTTACATTTCCAGTTAATAATTCCTGGGTGTGACAGTGTTTAACCTACAAACTCCTTTGGAAAGCCTCTAGCCTGCCTGAATAGGTTTTTCGGGCCAC
>NW_011454412.1:0-521 GCF_000754665.1 Bison bison bison | reverse complement strand
CTGACTTCAGACTCCAATCGCAGGGTCCCTGCAGACTGGGGACAGGAGAGTCAGGCCTCGTCTTGGGTTGAGGCGTGGAAGTCCGCTTGCCTCTCGAGGTCTCCCCGGGGAGAGAGGCCACTTGTCGAGCTGTATTTGGAACCTGCGGTTTTTTTCCGGACGATGCACGGGCGAGTCACTGCCCCTTCGTGTTGACTTCATTCACAGGGTGGAGTTCGGAGAGGTGTCCGGGCATCGGGTTCTTATCAAGAGGGGACCGGGAGATCGGGGTGCTTCGCAATGTGGAAGCACCCACGAGGCCACGTCTGGAATGTCGTCATGAGATCGGCCTCATCCTGAGGTGCGACCGGAAGGTCGGGAACCCCTTCCAGACAAAGCAGGGGAGTCGACCCTCCTGTCGAGATCAGGAGGGTAGAAGGGGCTCAGAGGAAGTGGTGCCGGAAAACCTCGGTGTTCCTCTCCAGGGAGACGGGGATGCCGGGGAACTTCGTGGGGGCGCATCAAGGGTGCCAAGTACCGTT
>NW_011454411.1:0-523 GCF_000754665.1 Bison bison bison | reverse complement strand
CGGGGGAGATAGAGGACTCAGCATCCCCACAAAACCACCTCTGAAGATTCTGCTAAACCATGAAAGCTTTTAAAGTGAGACAGGGAAGTAACCTCAGTTAATCACTGAGATGGGAGTCAGTCACTGCCATCCTCCTGTTTGTACAGCTTGTGCGCAGCCTTGTCAACTCCTCATGATCTTCCTCCAGATGCTATGCTGTTCACAGTCTGTTCTGGAGTATTTCTGAAGGGGAAGCGAGGGAAGAGGTCTGCTCATCTGTTAATTTTCGTTTCTCCTTCTTTAATCTATGGGTAGAACCAATAAGTTAGGCGAGGTATTGTGTTATTAAAAGATTTGAAAAGTTTCCTGCTGGAAGAGGAGATGAGTAAAGCACAGGGGTGCCTGGTTTAAAAGTTACTTACAGTGTTACTTTACTAAAGTGACAAGGAAAGGGGCTTCCTGCTGAGGGCAGTTTCCGGCAAATAGCTGCTTACAGGGGAGGGACCAACGGTGTCCACTGCAAAGAGCTGTTAGAATAGGATTC
>NW_011454410.1:0-514 GCF_000754665.1 Bison bison bison | reverse complement strand
GCTGGGGATTGCTCTCGAGTGACTGCAGGCCAATAGACCTCATCTAGGCTTGTGTCCAGAAGCCAATGTTCCTCTCCAGGGGCGAAAGGGATCTCGGGGTTGCATTCCAGACGCACCCGGGGAGACAGGCATCCATCTCGAGTGGAAGCAAAGAACCCCGCTCTGCTCTCGAGTCGCGACGGGTATCTCTTGGAGCTCACTGGGTGGACTAAAGGGAGTCAAGCCTCCTGAGGCGTTTGGAGAGAGGTCGAGAGATTGGTCTCTAGGCCATACAGGAGACGAAGGCCCTCAAGTCGCGATGACGGGGGAGGCTCGGGGTTGTTCTCGAGCGGCGGTCCCAGTGTGTGGTTTCTCGCGAGGTACGACGGCGAGGTCAGTGAGCCTCTCGTGGGGCGCCAGGGAAGTCGGGTCTCCATGCGAGTGGCGAGGGGGAGCGCGTCATTGCTCTCGAGTCATGGTAGGGGAATCTGGCCTCGAGACGTGTTGAAGAAGGTCTCTCGAGGTCTTTCTCGGG
>NW_011454409.1:0-516 GCF_000754665.1 Bison bison bison | reverse complement strand
GAGAGCAGGGATGGTATAGTATTATCAGATAAATTAGACTTAAAAATGTGTAAGAGGCAAAGTACATTATATATTAACAATGGTTCAACATGGCAAGAAGATACAGCAATTATAAACATTTATGCAACTAACAACAGACCTTCAAAATATATAAAGCAAAGATGGACATCACTGAAAGAAGAGATAGTTGTATAATAAGCATGTAACCCCAAAGGGAAAGGGGTGGGAGACTTTTCACAAAACTGTAACAGCCCCTGAATTCTCCTTCTAAGGAGTGAAGGAGCTTTCCCCTATCTTTCTCTCCTTCCATGAGCTTGTTGGAATGAAGTGTTCCCTGCCACGTTGAGAACTTTGGCTTGTTTTGTAAATTCCCTAGGGTTGCTTCTGCGTCTTTTAGGAGGACAGCTTAGTTGTCCTCCTGCTCAAATACTTGCTCAATAGAGATGAAGACTTTGGCTTTCTCAGGGCTAGATTAGGCTCAGCACAACATCATAAACTTACCACTTACATAAAATT
>NW_011454408.1:0-536 GCF_000754665.1 Bison bison bison | reverse complement strand
GGGGACAGGAGAGTCAGGCCTCGTCTGGGTTGAGGCATGGAACTCCGCTTGCCTCTCGAGGTGTCCCCGGGGAGAGAGGCCACTTGTCGAGCTGTATTTGGAACCGGGGTTTTTTCCGGACGATGCACGGGCGAGTCACTGCCCCTTCGTGTTGACTTCATTCACAGGGTGAAGTTCGGAGAGGTGTCCGGGCATCGGGTTCTTACCAAGAGGGGACCGGGAAATCGGGGTGCTTCGCAATGTGGAAGCACCCACGAGGCCACGTCTGGAATGTCGTCGTGAGCCCGGCCTAATCCTGAGGTGCGACCGGAAGGTCGGGAACCCCTTCCAGACAAAGCAGGGGAGTCGACCCTCCTGACGAAATCAGGAGGGTTGACGGGGCTCAGAGAAGTGGTGCCGGAAAACTTCGGTGTTCCTCTCCTGGGAGACCGGGATGCCAGGGAAATTTGTGGGGGCGCATCAAGGGTGCCTAGTACCGTTTCGACCTCCAATTCCTAACGTGGGACTTCTCCTGAGACGCTGTAGCGGGACAGGGC
>NW_011454407.1:0-938 GCF_000754665.1 Bison bison bison | reverse complement strand
CTTCCCCTGTGCGTTTGGGCTCCCTAGCACAGCCGCAGCGCAGGGGAACCAGCCCCTGATCAGTGAGCTCCGGGCAGTACTTTGGCCCCAGGTTTGGAGCCCAATGCCCGGAACGCGGGAGAGAAGAGGCTGGCTGCCGGCGGGTGCTTGCAAGCCTGTTACTGGGAAGGACCGAGTGAGCTTCCACACCGGCGGAGCTCCAGCTCTGCGCCCAGGCGCGATAGCACAGAGCCCCGGCCGAGAGGCTGCTCTGGCCTGGGCGAGCCTCCCCAAGCCCTGCCCAGCTTCTAGCGTTCGCGCCCGGGAAGGAGCAGGCTGCGGGAGTGTGGGAGACGTGACCGGTGCCTGACTGGTGCCTCAGCTCAGCTCTCGCCTTCCCTTCGGACCTAGGAGCCAGGCGTCCTTGCAGAGGGCTTAGGGGCTGGGGGTGTGCACACTGCCAAAGCCTCCCGCAGGGAGAGCTCTTCCGAGGGAAAGGAGCGCCCAGGCTGCATTCCCAAGCTGGTGCTTCCCCGCCCAGACTAAGCGCCGCACGGAGGGAATCAGGGTCCCGGTGCCCCTGGCTTGGGGAGGCAGCTCCACAGCCAGAGTGTTGCTCCGTGTGTGCCCAGAAAGCGCCTGCCAGACCGGGCCTTCCCTGGAGCAGCCCTCCCGCCTAGAGGCAGGTGGATGTGCTGTGCGGGCTTCCCCTGTGCGTTTGGGCTCCCTAGCACAGCCGCAGCGCAGGGGAACCAGCCCATGATCAGTGAGCTCCGGGCAGTACTTTGGTCCCAGGTTTGGAGCCCAATGCCCGGAACGCGGGAGAGAAGAGGCTGGCTGCCGGCGGGTGCTTGCAAGCCTGTTACTGGGAAGGACCGAGTGAGCTTCCACACCGGCGGAGCTCCAGCTCCGCGCCCAGGCGAGATAGCACAGAGCCCCATTCGAGAGGCTGCTCTGGG
>NW_011454406.1:0-511 GCF_000754665.1 Bison bison bison | reverse complement strand
GGTTACAGTATTTGTGGCCATGTCTTTAAGTTCATTCAGTATTGCAAGCTTGTAAGTAAAATACTTGTAAGTAAAAACTTGTGTTATTTGTATTACTTGTAATACAATACTCACAATACTTGTAAGTAAAATTTGTGTTATTTTTCATAGATTTTATCATAATGAAAATGTGATATGACTACTAGATTTGGTTAATGGCAGACTTTTTAAAGTTACAGTTTAATTTTTCTCTATATTCTTTTTCTGTGTAGTTTAACCAACTCAGTCCAGCAGAACAAAATGTCGCTGCTCTGGTTGGAGTCTCTGAGAACTTTATTGGGAAGAAAGCATCAGGTCAAGCTATTAGGAAGGTACGTACCATTAGTTTTTTTTTCTTTCCTAAATAGCTAAGTTCAGGTAACAGAAATTAATGCTGTCATCTCATCTCCTTTGTTGATTTGATCGTTTCGGTTCACTTTTTGTCTTTAATAAAATAATTACCACTTTACTATTCAAAACATTTGCAAACCAG
>NW_011454405.1:0-537 GCF_000754665.1 Bison bison bison | reverse complement strand
CATTCCAGGATATCTGGCTCTAGGTGAGTGATCACACCATCGTGATTATCTTGGTCATGAAGATCTTTTTTGTACAGTTCTTTGTCGGGGTCCAGCCCCGGTGGATTTAGGGAATTTGAAGGGGAGATGGCTTCGGCGATCAGGATACGATACCTTTAATTAAATATTAATTAGAGATATAAAAAGTAATAGAATGAGGATAGCTCAGTAGGAAAATTCAGTGGAGAAAAGAAGCTGAATAACTTGGTTTACGTGGAAAGCTAGTAAAATTCCAAGGCAAGGAATTTACGTCACCTACGTATGCCGCAGGCATCCTTCCGTTCTCCCGAAGGAAAGGAGACACTAAGGCCTCCCCAGTCAGATCTTAGAAGCCCAGGCACAATTAGTAGGCTTGATGAGCCTCTACGTTACAGATGGGGGTTCAGCCAGAAGGTGAGAGAAAGAACGACATGGGGAGACCAGTCTTTCAAGGAACTGACCCCATTCTTTATTTTTCAGGGTCTGTTTTTATACACTGAGATGTTATACAAAAGTCAC
>NW_011454404.1:0-643 GCF_000754665.1 Bison bison bison | reverse complement strand
GTGCGCTCCTGGGTCCCCAAGGATCGGCATCCAGTGGGCGTGGCGGAGGGGTGCGGACCACCGGTCAGGGAACTGGGACTGCGTGGAGCAGGGAACCACGTAGTCCGCCCTCTGTCGGCACAACCTGGCGGTCGCAGAAAGGCCTCGCCTTTGGGCTCAAGGCCTTTACCGCTCCACCCCTTTGCTGAAAGGTCAGAGCCGCGCGGTTTTCCCAAGCAGTCTAGTGTCCGCTGCAAGTCCAAGGGCCAGAACCCTGAACTCTGGCCGGCTGGCCCAGCCCTGCTTCTGGCACTTTGGAGGCCAGCGGGCCCTTGACCACCTGCTGGGATGGGAAAGGGAAGGGTCCACGAATTGCACCCTAGAAACTTAGTAGGGTGCATGGGTTTCAAAACCCGGTGGCCGCCCAGGCAGAAAACAAGGGAGGAGGGCACCCTGCTGTCCTTTCATGGCAGCATCTGTGGCTGTCCTGCTGAGGGGGCCTTTCCATGGGGACCGTGTGCAGTACAAGTTTGGTGTTTTGGAACCGAATAATTAGAACGTGTAAAAATTGTAAATGATGTGGTGGTTTGATTCAAACAAAACAAAACAAAACAAAACAAAAAACCAAGCTCCAAGTTTTTTGCAAATTTAGGTCTTAATATTG
>NW_011454403.1:0-507 GCF_000754665.1 Bison bison bison | reverse complement strand
AAGGATATAAAGAGTAATAGAATGAGGATAGCTCAGTGAGGAAATTCAGTGGAGAAAAGAGGCTGAATAATTCAGCCAGAAGGCTAGAGTGAGAACGACGTGGTGAGAGCAAGTTTCGGTGAACAAGACCCGCACTTTATTTTTCAAAGTAGTTTTTATACCTTAAGTTATGCATAGAGGATAATGGGGAAGGGGTAGAGTCTTGCAGCAAACCAGGCTTTCTTCCTGCAAACTTACCATATGCAAAAGCTTAGGTGATTTGCATCATCTTCTGGCCCGGAGGCCTGTTAACATTTTAAGACCTTTTCTTCAGAAAACTTATTTTTCTCTAAAGGTGGTTGGTCAGGAGCCACCCTCCAAAAAAGCATTAGATAAAGTTGCATTCCTACAGAGCAAAGGTGTGGTGGGCTATAACAAGAAAAAGAATTAACTCAAGGGTCCCAGGTTACAAACATTAAAGCTACTACTTACACCAATTATATTAATCAATACACTGCCAGGGACACA
>NW_011454402.1:0-516 GCF_000754665.1 Bison bison bison | reverse complement strand
TCTGAGAAGCCAGGGAAACTGGAGGTGGGATGGGCCTCTCGGGGACCCCACTGGGTTTGGTGCATTGGAAGAGGGCGTCATCTCCAGTTGAGGCAGGAACCGCAGGGTAGCTCTGATTTCAGACTCCGATCGCAGGGTCCCTGCAGACTGGGGACAGGAGAATCAGGCCTCGTCTTGGGTTGAGGCATGGAACTCCGCTTGCCTCTCGAGATGTCCCCGGGGAGAGAGGCCGCTTGTCGAGCTGTATTTGAAACCTGGGGTTTTTTCCGAACGATGCACGGAAAACCTGCCCCTTCGTGTTGACTTCATTCACAGGGTGGACTTCGGAGAGGTGTCCGGGCATCGGGTTCTTCTCAAGAGGGGACCGGGAAATCGGGGTCCTACGGAATGTGGAACCACCCACAAGGCCACGTCTGGAATGTCTTCGTGAGACCGGCCTCACCCTGAGGTGCGACCGGAAAGTCGGGAACCCCTTCCAGACAAAGCAGGGGAGTCGACCCTCCTGTCCAGATCAGG
>NW_011454401.1:0-550 GCF_000754665.1 Bison bison bison | reverse complement strand
GACCCACACGTATTTCCACATAAGAAGCAGTATCCACTGAAACCTGAAGTTAAAGAAGGGTTAAAACCCATCATCGAAATTTAAAGGAACAGGGACTATTAATTCCCTGTAACAGTCCTTGCAACACTCCTATTTTGGGTATAAAGAAATCAAATGGTAAATGGAGACTAGTTCAAGATTTACGAATAATAAATGAGGCTGTAGTTCCTTTACACCCCGTGGTGCCTAATCCTTACACTCTATTGTCTGAAATTCCTGAACGGGCCAAATATTTCTCAGTAATTGATTTAAAGGATGCCTTCTATTCAGTGCCTTTGGCAGAAGAAAGTCAATTCCTATTTGCCTTTGAAGACCCTACGCAGCCAGCTTCTCAGTTAACCTGGACAGTTTTGCCCCAGGGATTTCGTGACAGTCCTCACTTATTCGGACAAAGTTTGTCACGGGATTTACAAAACTTTAACAGCTCTGAAGCAGTGGTGTTACAATATGTAGATGATATTTTGCTCTGTGCTGAGACAGAGGAAGCTTGTTCGCAAGCCTCAGAAGATTT
>NW_011454400.1:0-510 GCF_000754665.1 Bison bison bison | reverse complement strand
AATGTCGTCGTGAGACCGGCCTCATCCTGAGGTGCGACCGGAAGGTCGAGAACCACTTCCAGACAAAGCAGAGGAGTCGACCCTCCTGTCCAGATCAGGAGGGTAGAAGAGGCTCAGAGGAAGTGGTGCCGGAAAACTTCGGTGTTCCTCTCGAGGGAGACCGGGATGTCGGGGTGCTTTGTGGGTCGCATCAAGGGTGACAAGTACCGTTTCGAACTCCAATTCCTAAAGTGGGACTTCTCCTGAGACGCTGTAGCGGCACAGGGCTACATCTTGCGGTGACGGGGGAACCACGTGGTCTTTCTCGAGGTGTAGCAGGATTCTCGAATTACGACGGGGAATTCAGGATGCCTCTTGTGTAGGCCCAGGGAAGTCCAATCTTCCATTCGAGTTGTGAAGGAAAGCTGGGGATTGCTCTCGAGTGACTGCAGGGCCAATAGACCTCATCTAGGCTTGTGTCCAGAAGCCAGTGTTCCTCTCCAGGGGCGAAAGGGATCTCGGGGTTGCATT
>NW_011454399.1:0-535 GCF_000754665.1 Bison bison bison | reverse complement strand
GCATTATCTTCTGGCCCAGAGGCCTGTTAACTATTTAAGACCCTTTTTCAGAAAACTTATTTTTCTCTAAATGTCATTAGTCAGGCGCCACCCTCCAAAAGCATTAAAGTTGCATTCCTATGGGGCAAAGGTGTGGTGGGCTGTAACAAGAAAAAGAATTAACTCAAGGGTCCAAGGTTACAAACATTAAAGCTACTACTTACACCAATTATATTAATCAAAAACCAGGGACATAGCAGGTAAGGGATATGGAGACTTAGCAGCAAACATTGGCCCAACAAGTGAAAAACCCTTCACCAATACAATTTCTAATCAATTCTTTTTTTTTTAAACTTTACATAATTGTATTAGTTTTGCCAAGTATCAAAATGAATCCACCATAGGTATACATGTGTTCCCCATCCTGAACCCTCCTCCCTCCTCCCTCCCCATACCATCCCTCTGGGTCGTCCCAGTGCACTAGCCCCAAGCATCCAGTATCATGCATTGAACCTGGACTGGCATCTCGTTTCATATATGATATTTTACATGTTTC
>NW_011454398.1:0-502 GCF_000754665.1 Bison bison bison | reverse complement strand
GTTCCCTGACCTGTGGTCCGCACCCCTCCGCCGCGCCCACTGGATGCCGATCCTTGGGGACCCAGGAGCGCACGCAGTGGGCGTTCCCAGCCGCCACGGCGACCCCCGAGAGGACAACCGGGGAAGCCCTCCCCCACCCCCGCCACGGAGCCGACCCCCGCCCCGCGCCGCCCGCCCCTGCCATGCTCCCGGTGCCTTCCCAGCCGCAGTGGGGATCTCCGGAGCACAACTGGGACCGCCCCCCATCCCCGCCGCGACCCGGTTCCCGACCCGCGCCGCCCGGCTTCGCCCCGCCCCGGGCGCGCTCCCGGTGCGCTGCCCACCTTCACCACGGGCTCCCGGTGAGCCCCGCCCCCACGCCCGGTTCCAGGAGAGCCTCTGGGACCTCGCTCCCGCCGCCCGGTGAAACGGGAGGACAATCCATCCAGCCCACGGAGGCAATCCAAGCTGTCTAGAATTCAGGGATCAAACGAGGGCTACGGAAAGGAAAGATGACCTGACC
>NW_011454397.1:0-512 GCF_000754665.1 Bison bison bison | reverse complement strand
CCGGTCGCACCTCAGGATGAGACCGGTCTCACGAAGACATTCCAGACGTGGCCTCGTGGGTGGTTCCACATTCGGTAGGACCCCGATTTCCCGGTCCCTCTTGATAAGAACCCGATGCCCGGACACCTCTCCGAACTCCACCCTGTGAATGAAGTCAACACGAAGGGGCAGTTTTTCCGTGCATCGTTCGGAAAAAAACCCAGGTTCCAAATACAGCTCGACAAGCGGCCTCTCTCCCCGGGGACATCTCGAGAGGCAAGCGGAGTTCCATGCTTCAACCGAAGACGAGGCCTGACTCTCCTGTCCCCACTCTGCAGGGACCCTGCGATCGGAGTCTGAAATCAGAGGTACCCTGCGGTTCCTGCCTCAACTGGAGATGAGGCCCTCTTCCAATGCACCAAGCCCCGTGGAGTCCCGAGAGGCCCCTCCCACCCCCAGTTTCCCTGACTTCACAAAGCCACCATGAGAAGCCCTCTGAGGTCACCTGCACAAGTCAAGGGAACCCAGGGTTT
>NW_011454396.1:0-502 GCF_000754665.1 Bison bison bison | reverse complement strand
AATCTCTCGACCTCTCTCCAACGTCTCAGGAGGCTTTGACTCCCCTTTAGTCCACCCCAGTGAGCTCCAAGAGATACCCGTCGCGACTCGAGAGCAGAGCGGGGTTCTTTGCTTCCACTCGAGATGAATGCCTGTCTCCCTGGGTGTGTCTGGAATGCAACCCTGAGATCCCTGTCACCCCTGGAGAGGAACATTGGCTTCTGGACAGAAGCCTAGATGAGGTCTTTTCACCCTGCAGTCACTCGAGAGAAATCCCCAGCTTTCCTTCGCAACTCGAATGGAAGATTGGACTTCCCTGGGCCAACACAAGAGGCATCCTGAATTCCCCGTCGTAATTCGAGAATCCTGCTACACCTCGAGAAAAACCACGTGGTTCCCCCGTCATCGCAAGATGTAGCCCTGTGCCGCTACAGCATCTCAGGAGAAGTCCCACTTTAGGAATTGGAGTTCGAAACGGTACTTGGCACCCTTGATGCGACCCACAAAGTGCCCCGACATCCCG
>NW_011454395.1:0-649 GCF_000754665.1 Bison bison bison | reverse complement strand
TATATCATATTTAATTTTTCGTTTTGTTCCTGTTCTTTCGAGGTACTTTCTTGTTGACAAGCTTGTGACAGATATAACGATATAGCAATTTTTACCTTAGAACAAACCGAGGCACTATGAACATTTTGTGCTTCATGTTCATGACTCTTAGACATGTCTACAGTAGACGGAGCAAAAACAAAACTACTAGATATTTCATATTGACTAGTTCCCAGTTCACAGGACTCTGACATTCCCTGAGGTCAAAGTTTTCTTGTATTGGAAGCAGTTGGGTTTGCAAAGGGCTCGCCTTGTCTTAGAGACCATTGAAATAAGAACTCAGAACTTGAGCACTATTATCAAAAATCACAAGGCTCACACTGACACAGACATCAATCCAGACAGACAAGACAAGACATCTTCCAGTTTTCCGCCTGAGATGGAAAAGATTTCTTTGAGCCGTTTTTTCTGGGGAGTGGGGGGTGGGGCTGGCGGCCAGGCAGGCTTTGGGAGGGAGCTCATGGTTTGGCATTGCATATGAAAAGAACCAGCTTTCCGGGTTCCAAGGAATCAAGTTTCCTTGCAAACCAACTTTGTCCGGTTCTAGAGAATATCATGGCCCTCCTAGGTCAGGTCATCTTTCCTTTTCCGTAGCCCTCGTTGGATCCCT
>NW_011454394.1:0-520 GCF_000754665.1 Bison bison bison | reverse complement strand
GAGGAACATTGGCTTCTGGACACAAGCCTAGATGAGGTCTCTTGGCCCTGCAGTCACTCGAGAGCAATCCCCAGCTTTCCTTCGCAACTCGAGTGGAAGATTGGACTTGCCTGGGCCAACACAAGAGGCATCCTGAATTCCCCGTCGTAACTCGAGAATCCCGCCGTAACTCGAGAAAAACCACGTGGCTCCCCCGTCATCGCAAGATGAAGCCCTTTCCCGCTACAGAGTCTCAGGAGAAGTCCCCCGTTAGGAATTGGAGGTCAAAAGGGCACTTGGCACCCTTGATGCGACCCACAAAGTTCCCCGAAATCCCGGTCTCCCTCGAGAGGAACACTGAGGTTTTCCGGCACCCCCTCCTCTGAGCCCTTTCTCCCCTCCTGATCTGGACAGGAGGGTCGACTCCCCTGCTTTGTCTGGAAGGGGTTCCCGACCTTCCGGTCGCACCTCAGGATGAGGCCGGTCTCACGAAGACATTCCAGACGTGGCCTCGTGGGTGGTTCCACATTCCGTAGGACCC
>NW_011454393.1:0-522 GCF_000754665.1 Bison bison bison | reverse complement strand
AGAGCAAAGGTGTTGTGGGCTATAACAAGAAAAAGAATTAACTCAAGGGTCCCAGGTTACAAACATTAAAGCTGCTACTTACACCAATTATATTAATCAATACACTGCCAGGGACACAGCAGGTAAGGGATATGGAAACTTAGCAGCAAACAATGGCCCAACAAGTGAAAAACCATTCACCAATACAATTTCTAATCAATCTTTTAACTACTCAAAAGAATCTGTGTTTAGACAGTTTAGAACATCTCCTGCCTCTCACAGTTGGGAGGCTCTGAACAATCACATGTGGCCGGAAAAACCTATTCAGGCAGGCTAGAGGATTTCCAAAGGAGTTTGTAGGTTAAACACTGTCACACCCAGGAATTATTAACTGGAACTGTAAGCTAACTCTTTTTCAGAGAGAGGTAGTGGGGGAGAGCCCCCCGTAAAGTCAGAGGTTTAGGTGAAAGCACAAGCAGAAAGTAGGCAGACTCTGGTTTTGGGGGTATATGCTCGAGAATTTCCAGGGGGACTCCTGAAGCT
>NW_011454392.1:0-504 GCF_000754665.1 Bison bison bison | reverse complement strand
CCTTCGGAATGTGGAACCACCCACGAGGCCACGTCGGGAATGTCGTCGTGAGACCAGCCTCATCCTGAGGTGCGACCGGAAGGTCGGGAACCCCTTCCAGACAAAGCAGGGGAGTCGACCCTCCTGTCCAGATCAGGAGGGTAGAAGAGGCTCAGAGGAAGTGGTGCCGGAAAACTTCGGTGTTCCTCTCGAGGGAGACCGGGATGTCGGGGCACTTTGTGGGTCGCATCAAGGGTGACAAGTACCGTTTCGAACTCCAATTCCTAAAAGTGGGACTTCTCCTGAGACGCTGTAGCGGCACAGGGCTACATCTTGCGATGACGGGGAATCACGTGGTTTTTCTCGAGGTGTAGCAGGATTCTCGAATTACGACGGGGAATTCAGGATGCCTCTTGTGTTGGCCCAGGGAAGTCCAATCTTCCATTCGAGTTGCGAAGGAAAGCTGGGGATTGCTCTCGAGTGACTGCAGGGCCAATAGACCTCATCTAGGCTTGTGTCCAGAAG
>NW_011454391.1:0-503 GCF_000754665.1 Bison bison bison | reverse complement strand
GGCCTCGAGGCCAGCCTCGCGACCTCTCTCCAAACGCCTCAGGAGGCTTGACTCCCTTTAGTCCACCCAGTGAGTTCCAAGAGATACCCGTCGCGACTCGAGAGCAGAGCGGGGTTCTGTGCTTCCACTCGATATGAATGCCTGTCTCCCCGGGTGCGTCTGGAATGCAACCCCGAGATCCCGGTCGCCCCTGGAGAGGAACATTGGCTTCTGGACACAAGCCTAGATGAGGTCTATTGGCCCTGCAGTCACTCGAGAGCAATCCCCAGCTTTCCTTCGCAACTCGAATGGAAGATTGGACTTCCCTGGGCCAACACAAGAGGCATCCCGAATTCCCCGTCGTAACCTGGAGAATCCCGCCGCAACTCGAGAAAACCACGTGGTTCCCCCGTCATCGCAAGATGAAGCCCTGTCCCGGTACAGCGTCTCAGGAGAAGTCCCACGTTAGGAATTGGAGGTCGAAACGGTACTTGGCACCCTTGATGCGCCCCCACAAATTTCCC
>NW_011454390.1:0-526 GCF_000754665.1 Bison bison bison | reverse complement strand
GTCTGACTCTTTGCGACCCTATGGACTATACAGTCCATGGAATTCTTCAGGCCAGAATACTGGAGTGGGTAGCCTTTCCCTTCTCCAGGGGAACTTCCCCACCCAGGAATCAAATTGGATCTCCCGTATTGCAGGCAGATTCTTTACCAACTGAGCTACCAGGGAAGCCTTTTACATGATACACAACACATTTTAAAGACTCAATTATTTTTCACTCTTTAATGGCTAAGTAGTATTCCATTGTATATACGTACCACACCTTTATCCACTCCTTTGTCAATGGATATTTAAGTTGCTTCCATGTCTTGGCTATTGTAAACAGTGCTGCAGTGAACACTGAGTGTATGTATTCTTCTGAACTTTGTTTTTCTCCAGGTATATGCCCAGAAGTGGGGTTGCAAGATCATATGTTAGCTCTATTTTTGTTTTTTTTAAAGAATCTCTACACTGTTATTCAGAACCCTAAAGGATGATGCTGTCAAAATGTTGCACTCAATATGTCAGAAAATCTGGAAGACCCAGCAGT
>NW_011454389.1:0-563 GCF_000754665.1 Bison bison bison | reverse complement strand
GTCACTCGAGAGCAATCCCCAGCTTTCCTCGCAACTCGAATGGAAGATTGGACTTCCCTGGGCCAACACAAGAGGCATCCTGAATTCCCCGTCGTAACTCGAGAATCCTGCCGCAACTCGAGAAATCCACGTGGTTCCCCCGTCATCGCAAGATGAAGCCCTTTCCCGCTACAGTGTCTCAGGAGAAGTCCCACGTTAGGTATTGGAGGTCGAAACGGTACTTGGCACCCTTGATGCGACCCACAAAGTTCCCCGAAATCCCGGTCTCCTTAGAGAGGAACACTGAGGTTTTCCGGCACCACTTCCTCTGAGCCCCTTCTAACCTCCTGATCTGGACAGGAGGGTCGACTCCCCTGCTTTGTCTGGAAGGGGTTCCCGACCTTCCGGTCACACCTCAGGATGAGGCCGGTCTCACGACGACATTCCAGACGTGGCCTCGTGGGTGCTTACACATTCCGAAGGACCCCGATTTCCCGGTCCCCTCTTGATAAGAACCCGATGCCCGGACACCTCTTCGAACTCCACCCTGTGAATGAAGTCAACACGAAGGGGCAGTGACTCGC
>NW_011454388.1:0-559 GCF_000754665.1 Bison bison bison | reverse complement strand
TCCTGAGGCGTTTGGAGAGAGGTCGCGAGATTGGTCTCTAGGCCATGCAGGAGACGAAGGCCCTCATCTCTCGAGTGACGGGGGAATCTCGGGGTGGTTCTCGAGCGGCGGCCCCAGTGTGCGCTTTCTCACGAGGTACGACGGCGAGGTCAGTGAGCCTCTCGTGGGGCGCCAGGGAAGTCGGGTCTCCATGCGAGTGGCGAGGGGGAGCGCGTCACTGCTCCCGAGCCATGGTAGGGGAATCTGGCCTCGAGACGTGTTGAAGAAGGTCTCTCGACGGTCTTTCTCGGGTTGAGGCAGGAAACCCTGGGTTCCCTCGACTTGTGCAGGTCACCTCAGGGGGCTTCTCATGGTGGCTCTGAGAAGCCAGGGAAACTGGAGGTGGGAGGGGCCTCTCGGGACCCCACTGGGTTTGGTGCATTGGAAGAGGGCCTCATCTCCAGTTGAGGCAGGAACCGCAGGGTACCTCTGATTTCAGACTCCGATCGCAGGGTCCCTGCAGACTGGGGACAGGAGAGTCAGGCCTCGTCTTGGGTTGAGGCATGGGACTCCGCTTACC
>NW_011454387.1:0-519 GCF_000754665.1 Bison bison bison | reverse complement strand
TCCAATTCCTAACGTGGGACTTCTCCTGAGACGCTGTAGCAGGAAAGGGATTCCTCTTGGGATGACGGGAGAACCACGTGGTTTTCTCGAGTTGCGGCGGGATTCTCGAGTTACGACGGGGAATACAGGATGCCTCTTGTGTTGGCCCAGGGAAGTCCAATCTTCGATTCCAGTTCCAAAGAAAAGCTGGGGGTTACTCTCGAGTGATTGCAGGGCCAAAAGATCTCATCTAGGCTTGTGTCCAGAAGCCAATGTTCGTCTCCAGGGGCGACAGGGATCTCCGGGTTGCATTCAAGACGCACCAGAGGAGACAGGCATTCATCTCGAGTGGAAGCAAAGAACCCCGCTCTGCTCTCGAATCGCGACGGGTATCTGTTGGAGCTCACAGGGTGGACTAAAGGGAGTCAAGCCTCCTGAGGCGTTTGGAGAGAGGTCGCGAGATTTGTCATTAGGCCATGCAGGAGACGAAGGCCCTCATCTCGCGATGACGGGGGAGTCTCGGGGTTGTTCTCTAGCGGC
>NW_011454386.1:0-526 GCF_000754665.1 Bison bison bison | reverse complement strand
GAGTTACGACGGGGAATTCGGGATGCCTCTTGGTGTTGGCCCAGGGAAGTCCAATCTTCCATTCGAGTTGCGAGGAAAGCTGGGGATTGCTCTCGAGTGACTGCAGGGCCAATAGACCTCATCTAGGCTTGTGTCCAGAAGCCAATGTTCCTCTCTAGGGGCGACCGGGATCTCGGGGTTGCATCCAGACGCACCCGGGGAGACAGGCATTCATCTCGAGTGGAAGCAAAGAACCCCGCTCTGCTCTCGAGTCGCGACGGGTATCTCTTGGAGCTCACTGGGTGGACTAAAGGGAGTCAAGCCTCCTGAGGCGTTTGGAGAGAGGTCGCGAGGTTGGCCTCTAGGCCATGCAGGAGACGAAGGCCCTCATCTCGCGATACGGGGGAGTCTCGGGGTGGTTCTCGAGCGGCGGCCCAGGGTGCGGTTTCTCACGAGGTACGACGGCGAGGTCAGTGAGCTTCTCGTGGGGCGCCTGGGAAGTCGGGTCTCCATGCGAGTGGCGAGGGGACCGCGTCATTGCTCTCGA
>NW_011454385.1:0-536 GCF_000754665.1 Bison bison bison | reverse complement strand
GCCTGCTTTACAGTTTTATAGATAATGTCTCGTCTGGGGGCTGCGATTGCCCCCTTCCGGCTCTGGCTGCCTGTCACCGGAGGGGGAAGGTCTGCAGCCGGCTATCTCTGTTCAATTCTTTGTTCCGTGCGCGGGCCTGGCGGTGTCTTAGGTTGGGGCTGGCTTTTCGCGTGGTAGATATCCCACAGTCTGGTTTGCTAGCCCAAATTATTTCGCTCAGATAGTGCTCAGGGTATTCAGGCCAGATTCTTACTCTCAGCGATGCAGCCCGTGCTGCGCCTCCTTGCCCAGCCCCCGCTTGCTAATGGCGCGTGCAGGCGTCTGCGCTGCTTCTCCGCTGGGGGAGTTACCGTAGGACTCGCAATCTTCGAGTTTTAATTGTTTATTTATTTTTCTTCCTGTTATGTTGCCCTCTGTGCTTCCAAAGCTCGGCACAGATTCGGCAGTGAGAAGGTTTCCTGGTGTTTGGAAACTTCTCTCTTTTTAAGACTCCCTTCCCGGGACGGAACTCCATCCCTCCCTCTTTTGTCTCTTTT
>NW_011454384.1:0-525 GCF_000754665.1 Bison bison bison | reverse complement strand
GAAATTATAAAATAAGAATTATGGGTAAGAAATCTGAATTATATTCTTCACACAAAGTAGTTCTCAAAGTGTGACTGAGAATTGCATGCCTCAGATTTTATGACCTACTTGTCAAATACACGCAATTCCTGAGAACTTCGATAAGAGCTACCAAATCTTGGTTTCTGTGTATAGGACTTGCAAATGAGCATGTATAAAATCATCTCTGTTGACTGTTATTCACACTAAATTTTGGATAATATTTCCTTAGGCATTGGGGAATCCCTGAAATACTGTGGGGAAATACATAATCATTCCTGGATTTTATGTAGAATGACCTGGCTAAACAGACGTTCTTGTTCAAAGACATTTGGGTCTTTCGATAATCCCAGGACAAGTTACTTTCAAGAAAGGAGGAAGTCCTTTATGTCATATCAGTGGCAGCGTTAGATTAGAAATAGAGTGCCCAATATGTGCTTTAATCAGCCCAAAGTTGTCTCCCTCACCCCAAGTCTGTGCGAAAATAGTCTATTCTGTGAAAATAGT
>NW_011454383.1:0-516 GCF_000754665.1 Bison bison bison | reverse complement strand
GAATTTTCTAGCACTGCAGAGACAAGCATCCTCCAACTATAAACACAGCAGTGTAGAGACCCACATACATGCATATTCTACTGAAGTGGGAGAATATCAGGATAAAGAGAAAAACTGTAAAAGAAGAGAAGACAGATTATCTACAGGCGACTGACACTCCACAGAAGTGCTTCTATGTACAGCGAGAGCAGCCTCAAGAGTAAGGGATACCTTCAAAATGCCTTGCACACACAGCTGTAGGTCTAGGTATTTTATATCCTAATAGCTGCTTTTTAAGACAGAGGGAAGAATGGAAGTATTTTCAAACATCCAAAGACAGATTTAAAGAATGATCATAGTAAGCAAGAAAGAATGCAATACAAAAGCAATGGTAAGAAAATTAGTTATATATATATATAACAAAACAGAAATAATCATGGACTTGGAATAGAAAATAAAACTAAAATTTTTTGGTAACAATTCAGACTCAAAAGAAAGCCAGGAAATAGTTATCACAAAATTCTAAAAGGGAAGAGG
>NW_011454382.1:0-552 GCF_000754665.1 Bison bison bison | reverse complement strand
GAGGCATGGAACTCCGCTTGCCTCTCGAGGTGTTCCCGGGGAGACAGGCCACTTGTCGAGCGGTATTTGGAACCTGGGGGTCTTTTCCCGACGATGCACGGGCGAGTCACCTCCCTTCGTGTTGACTTCATTCACAGGGTGGAGTTCGAAGAGGTGTCCGGGCATCGGGTTCTTATCAAGAGGGGACCGGGAAATCGGGGCCTTCGGAATGTGTAAGCACCCACGAGGCCACGTCTGGAATGTCGTCGTGAGACCGGCCTCATCCTGAGGTGCGACCGGAAGTCGGGAACCCCTTCCAGACAAAGCAGGGGAGTCGACCCTCCTGTCCAGATCAGGAGGGTAGAAGGGGCTCAGAGGAAGTGGTGCCGGAAAACCTCGGTGTTCCTCTCGAGGGAGACCGGGATGTCAGGGCACTTTGTGGGTCGCATCAAGGGTGCCAAGTACCATTTCGACCTCCAGTACCTAACGTGGGACTTCTACTGAGACGCTGTAGCGGAAATGGCTTCATCGTGCTATAACGGGTGAACCACATGGTTTTTCTCGAGTTGCGGC
>NW_011454381.1:0-513 GCF_000754665.1 Bison bison bison | reverse complement strand
CACTTTGTGGGTCGCATCAAGGGTGCCAAGTACCGTTTTGAACACCAATTCCTAAAGTGGGACTTCTCCTGAGACGCTGTAGCGGCACAGGGCTACATCTTGCGATGACGGGGGAACCACGTGGTTTTTCTCGAGGTGTAGCAGGATTCTCGAATTACGACGGGGAATTCAGGATGCCTCTTGTGTTGGCCCAGGGAAGTCCAATCTTCCATTCGAGTTGCGAAGGAAAGCTGGGGATTGCTCTCGAGTGACTGCAGGGCCAATAGACCTCATCTAGGCTTGTGTCCAGAAGCCAGTGTTCCTTTCCATGGGCGACAGGGATCTCAGGGTTGCATTCCAGACACACCCGGGGAGACAGGCATTCATGTCGAGTGGAAGCAAAGAACCCCGCTCTGCTCTCGAGTCGCGACGGGTATCTCTTGGAGCTCACTGGGTGGACTAAAGGGAGTCAAGCCTCCTGAGGCGTTGGAGAGAGGTCGAGAGATTGGTCTCTAGGCCATACAGGAGACGACC
>NW_011454380.1:0-508 GCF_000754665.1 Bison bison bison | reverse complement strand
GCTAAGACTCCACATCCCCTGCCCTTACACACATTAATGAATATATAGAAGAATAAGTATTAACCTTTGATATTAATCACGTTAGACCTTAGGCTAAGTAAATTTTTTCCTTAACTAAAACCCACTACACCCTCGCCCTATAGGAATGTAACTTTATTTGGGTGGCGTCTGTTTTAAGAATAATCACCCCTGGAGAAATAAGTGTCCTAGTTGACTGACCGCTGTCACAAGGAGAGGGTCATAAATTGTCAGCAGGCCCCCCTGGCCAGAAGATGATGTAACACCCCTAAGACCTCTGTATACATTTGTATGAAGCACCTGACTTTGATAAAAGTCAGGACTACTGACCCCGCGTGACTTTTGCATAACATCTCAGTGTATAAAAGTAGACCATGGAAAATAAAGAATTGGGATCAGTTTCTCGAAATACTGGTCTCCCCATGTCGCTCTCTCTCTCACTCTGGTTGAGTCTCCATCTGGAGCGCGGAACCCACCATGCTTACTAATT
>NW_011454379.1:0-539 GCF_000754665.1 Bison bison bison | reverse complement strand
GCCACTCGCATCGGAGACCCCGACTTCCCTCGGCGCCCCCACGAGAGGCTCACTGACCTCGCCGTCGTACCCGTGAGAAACCGCACCCTGGGGCCGCCGCTCGAGAACCACCCCGAGACTCCCCCGTCATCGCGGAGATGAGGGCCTTCGTTTCCTACATGGCCTAGAGGCCAACCTCGCGACCTCTCTCTAAACGCCTCAGGAGGCTTGACTCCCTTTAGTCCACCCAGTGAGCTCCAAGAGATACCCGTCGCGACTCGAGAGCAGAGCGGGGTTCTTTGCTTCCACTCGAGATGAATGCCTGTCTCCCCGGGTGCGTCTGGAATGCAACCCCGAGATCCCGGTCGCCCCTGGAGAGGAACATTGGCTTCTGGACACAAGCCTAGATGAGGTCTATTGGCCCTGCAGTCACTCGAGAGCAATCCCCAGCTTTCCTTCGCAACTCGAATGGAAGATTGGACTTCCCTGGGCCAACACAAGAGGCATCCCGAATTCCCCGTCGTAACTCGAGAATCCCGCCGCAACTCGAGAAAAACCAC
>NW_011454378.1:3833-4207 GCF_000754665.1 Bison bison bison | reverse complement strand
GTGACTGATCATGGACAGATCAGGTGACTGCGCATGCACTGATGACGTGGCTCATCGGGCACTGATCACGTGTTTATCAGGCAGTGATCAGTGACTGACAGGCGCTGATCATGGGACTGTGCACTCACTGATCCCGTGGCTGATCAGGAACTGACCACCTGACAGGCGCATGCAGTGATCACGTGGCTGATCGTTCACTGATCACGTGTTTATCATATGGTGATCACGTGACTGAGAGGGGCTGATCACGTGACTGTGCAGTCAGTGATCACGTGGCTGATCATGCACTGAATCGTGACTGAGCATGCACTGACCATGTGCCCGGAGCCGGTGAGGCATTCCACTCTGGACAAAGGTCATGAGGAAGGAGACTT
>NW_011454378.1:0-415 GCF_000754665.1 Bison bison bison | reverse complement strand
GGTGACTGCACATGCACTGATGACGTGGCTCATCATGCACTGATCACGTGTTTATCAGGCAGTGATCAGTGACTGACAGGCGCTGATCATGGGACTGTGCACGCACTGATCTTGTGGCTGATCAGGAACTGACCACCTGACAGCGCATGCCGTGATCACATGGCTTATCGTTCACTGATCACGTGTTTATCATACGGTGATCACGTGACTGAGAGGCGCTGATCACGTGACTGTGCAGTCAGTGATCACGTGGCTGATCATGCACTGATATCGTGACTCAGCATGCACTGACCATGTGCCCGGAGCCGGTGAGGCATTCCACTCTGGACAAAGGTCACGAGGAAGGAGACTCGGCATATGCAAATGCGGGACCGAGCCTCAGGAGTCCACCCGGATATTCTCGAGCAGCTCCCCC
>NW_011454377.1:0-511 GCF_000754665.1 Bison bison bison | reverse complement strand
ATCTCTATTTGTCTCTCCTTTGATTCAAGTTAACATATGCCCAGGGAAAAGTAATAGTATTCCTTTCTTTTTTTTTTTTTAAAAAAGTAGCTGCCAATGAAAGAGAATTAATTGCTTTCTTCTTGATGATCAATTTTTAAAACATGTCCCACTCAAGGCCTGCCTGAATCTTGCCTCCTCTGTTATCACTAAAGCATGGCCACAAACAGTCATATGTCTCATAAAAGTTACACTCTTGAATTCACTCTCTACATACCAATGAATACCATTAAGTATTTAACTAGGAACATGTACATCAAAACAATTTAATATAAAAGTTGTGAAATTAATAACAGCACATTTAAAAATCTTACATGTTAAAAAAGAAAACTTAACAGGAGCTTGCCTGTGTTGTAAAAATACCACAGAACAGGAAGTGCACCAAGCACGGAGGTGTCAGATTAAGGGGGAAAACAGTGTCGTGTTTTAGTGGCACGAACAGGGTTGTAGTAGCAGTTATTTCTTCAACTTT
>NW_011454376.1:0-523 GCF_000754665.1 Bison bison bison | reverse complement strand
CCCCCTGAGGTCACCTGCACAAGTCGAGGGAAGCCAGGGTTTCCTGCCTCAACCCGAGAAAACCTCGAGAGACCTTCTTCAACACGTCTCGAGGCCAGGTTCCCCTACCATGACTCGAGAGAAATGACGCGCTCCCCCTCGCCACTCGCATGGAGACCCGACTTCCCTGGCGCCCCACGAGAGGCTCACTGACCTCGCCGTCGTACCTCGTGAGAAACCGCACCCTGGGGCCGCCGCTCGGGAACAACCCCGAGACTCCCCCGTCATCGCGGAGATGAGGGCCTTCGTCTCCTGCATGGCCTAGAGGCCAACCTCGCCACCTCTCTCCAAACGCCTCAGGAGGCTTGACTCCCTTTAGTCCACCCAGTGAGCTCCAAGAGATACCCGTCGCGACTCGAGAGCAGAGCGGGGTTCTTTGCTTCCACTCGAGATGAATGCCTGTCTCCCCGGGTGCGTCTGCAATGCAACCCCGAGATCCCGGTCGCCCCTGGAGAGGAACATTGGCTTCTGGACACAAGCCTAG
>NW_011454375.1:0-505 GCF_000754665.1 Bison bison bison | reverse complement strand
GTCCATCTAGTCACGGCTATGGTTTTTCCAGTAGTCATGTATGAATGTGAGAGTTGGACTATAAAGAAAGCTGAGTACTGAAGAATTGATGCTTTTGAACTGTGGTGTTGCAGAAGACTCTTGAGAGTTCCTTGGACTGCAAGGAGATCCAACCAGTCCATCCTAAAGGACATGTGTCAGGGATACATAGAAATCCAAAAACTTATCTAAATTTTACATTTTATATTTGTGCACTTTATTGTCTATCAGCTATACTTCAAGGAAAACATTAAAATAACATATGCTTTGATCTCATTACAAGTTTTTCTCATGGCAATTATGGTAGACCTTGGAGTTGACCAAAATCAACAAATTGCAATGGCATGGTAAAAGGTTTTCCTGAGAAAATGTGAGCTTGAATGATGGGAAGTTTTGGGAGAAGAGTACAGTTCTGAGAGGCAGGTAATTACCTAAACATAAAGTTTTGAAAGAATGAAATTTTGTTTTTTCCCTAATAGGATAGATA
>NW_011454374.1:0-530 GCF_000754665.1 Bison bison bison | reverse complement strand
ACCCTTGAATGCAACCCCGAGATCCCGGTCGCCCCTGGAGAGGAACATTGGCTTCTGGACACAAGCCTAGATGAGGTCTATTGGCCCTGCAGTCACTCGAGAGCAATCCCCAGCTTTCCTTCGCAACTCGAATGGAAGATTGGACTTCCCTGGGCCAACACAAGAGTCATCCCAAATTCCCCGTCGTAACTCGAGAATCCCGCCGCAACTCGAGAAAAACCACGTGGTCCCCCCGTCATCGCAAGATGAAGCCCTTTCCCGCTACAGCGTCTCAGGAGAAGTCCCACGTTAGGAATTGGAGGTTGAAACGGTACTTGGCATCCTTGATGCGCCCCCAAAAGTTCCGCGGCATCCGGGTCTCCCTGGAGAGGAACACCGAGGTTTTCCGGCACCACTTCCTCTGAGCCCCTTCTACCCTCCTGATCTCGACAGGAGGGTCGACTCCCCTGCTTTATCTGGAAGGGGTTCCCCACCGTCCGGTCGCACCTCAGGATGAGGCCGGTCTCACGACGACATTCCAGACGTGGCCT
>NW_011454373.1:0-512 GCF_000754665.1 Bison bison bison | reverse complement strand
GCTCTGCAGGCTCTCAGCTCTCGAGAGCACTGCCTCACTATGCCTCTACCTCTAGAAGTTGGAATGTCTTGGAGTAAAAATTAAACATGGTGGAGGCCAAGCTAAAAAATCATGTCTCCATAGTTCTTGATCCACCATCCACTGAAGTTGGTGGTTTGGAAGAAATGTTACCAATCCTCTCTTTCCCAAGGCCTACACCGATTGACTCAGAGTGCACTGAGGCTTCCACCCTGAGTAAGACTTAGGGAAAGTAAGTTCTTTCCCAAAGAAAAAGGCAAAGGAACGGCAACACCTACCCACCCTGCCAAACAGCCACTCCACCTCACAACCTACTTCCTCTCTCTAGTCACCCCTTGAAGGCCCCATTCTTCTTAGGTCCCCTTCTTCACCTTCAAGGAAAATCACTCAACAATCCAAGTTACCAAAACTAAACGCCTTGGGCCGCAATATCATTTCCTCCACAGACTTCTCAAAAGACAAAATGTCAAAAGTTTGGAAGTCTTTCAGGAACA
>NW_011454372.1:0-519 GCF_000754665.1 Bison bison bison | reverse complement strand
ACGAAGGGGCAGTGACTCGCCCGTGCATCGTCCGGAAAAGAACCCCAGGTTCCAAATACCGCTCGACAAGTGGCCTCTCTCCCCGGGGACACCTCGAGAGGCAAGCAGAGTTCCGTGCCTCAACCCAAGACGAGGCCTGACTCTCCTGTCCCCAGTCTGCAGGGACCCTGCGATCGGAGTCTGAAATCAGAGGAACCCTGAGGTTCCTGCCTCAACTGGAGATGAGGCCCTCTTCCAATGCACCAAACCCCGTGGAGTCCCGAGAGGCCCGCACCCCACCTCCAGTTTCCCTGACTTCTCAGAGCCACCATGAGAAGCCCCCTGAGGTCACCTGCACAAGTCGAGGGAAGCCAGGGTTTCCTGCCTCAACCCGAGAAAGACCTCGAGAGACCTTCTTCCACACGTCTCGAGGCCAGGTTCCCCTACCATGACTCGAGAGCAATGACGCGCTCCCCCTCGCCACTCGCATGGAGACCCGACTTCCCTGGCGCCCCACGAGAGGCTCACTGACCTCGCCGT
>NW_011454371.1:0-500 GCF_000754665.1 Bison bison bison | reverse complement strand
GCTGGGGATTGCTCTCGAGTGGCTGCAGGGCCAATAGACCTCATCTAGGCTTGTGTCCAGAAGGCAATGTTCCTCTCCAGGGGGGACAGGGATCTCGGGGTTGCATTCCAGACGCACCCGGGGAGACAGGCATTCATCTCGAGTGGAAGCAAAGAACCCCGCTCTGCTCTCGAATCGCGACGGGTATCTCTTGGAGCTCACTGGGTGGACTCAAGGGAGTCAAGCCTCCTGAGGCGTTTGGAGAGAGGTCGCGAGATTGGTCTCTAGGCCATGCAGGAGACGAAGGCCCTGATCTCTCGATGACGGGGGAATCTCGGGGTTGTTCTCGAGCGGCGGCCCCAGTGTGCGGTTTCTCACGAGGTACGACGGCGAGGTCAGTGAGCCTCTAGTGGGGCGCCAGGGAAGTCGGATCTCCATGCGAGTGGCGAGGGGGAGCGCGTCATTGCTCCCGAGCCATGGTAGGGGAATCTGGCCTCGAGACGTGTTGAAGTAGGTCTCTC
>NW_011454370.1:0-553 GCF_000754665.1 Bison bison bison | reverse complement strand
GTCCTGACTTTTATCAAAGTCAGGTGCTTCATACAAATGTATACAGAGGTCTTAGGGGTGTTACATCATCTTCTGGCCAGGGGGGCCTGCTGACAATTTATGACCCTCTCCTTGTGACAGCAGTCAGTCAACCAGGACACTTATTTCTCCAGGGGTGATTATCTTAAAACAGACGCCACCCAAATAAAGTTACATTCCTATAGGGTGAGGGTGTAGTGGGTTTTAGTTAAGGAAAGAATTTACTTAGCCTAAGGTCTAACGTGATTAATATCAAAGGTTAATACTTATTTCTTCTATATATTCATTAATGTGTGTAAGGGCAGGGGATGTGGAGACTTAGCAACAAACATTGGCTCAACAAGTGAAAAACCCTTCACCAATACAATTTCTAATCAGCCCATTATACTTATACTAATAGTTTTCTAACTTCTCTAAAGAACCTGTTTTTAGAGGGTTTAAAGCATCTCGTGCCTCTCACGGTTGGGAGGCTGTGAGCAATCACATGTGGCCGGACAAGCCTGTCAGGCAGGCTAGAGAACCTTCAGAGGAGTTT
>NW_011454369.1:0-505 GCF_000754665.1 Bison bison bison | reverse complement strand
CTCGAGTTGCGGCGGGATTCTCGAGTTACGACGGGGAATTCAGGATGCCTCTTGTGTTGGCCCAGGGAAGTAGAATCTTCCATTCGAGTTGCGAAGGAAAGCTGGGATTGCTCTCGAGTGACTGCAGGGCCAATAGACCTCATCTAGGCTTGTGTCCAGAAGCCAATGTTCCTCTCCACGGGCGACCTGGATCTCGGGGTTGCATTCCAGAAGCACCCGGGAGACAGGCATTCATCTCGAGTGGAAGCAAAGAACCCCGCTCTGCTCTCGAGTCGCGACGGGTATCTCTTGGAGCTCACTGGGTGGACTAAAGGGAATCAAGCCTCCTGAGGCGTTTGGAGAGAGGTCGCGAGGCTGGTCTCTAGGCCATGCAGGAGACGAAGGCCCTCATCTCCGCGATGACGGGGGAGTCTCGGGGTGGTTCTCGAGCGGCGGCCCCAGGGTGCGGTTTCTCACGAGGTACGACGGCGAGGTCAGTGAGCCTCTCGTGGGGCGCCAGGGAAGT
>NW_011454368.1:0-514 GCF_000754665.1 Bison bison bison | reverse complement strand
AAAAAATAGAAATCATTCCAAGCATCTTTTCTAGACCACAATGCAAGTAAGATTAGATCTCAATTACAGGAGAAAAAACTATTAAAAATTCCAAAATATGGAGGCTGAGCAACACGCTGCTGAATAACCAACAAATCACAGAAGAAATCAAAAAAGAAATCAAAATTTGCATAGAAATGAATGAAAATGAAAACACAACAACCCAAAACCTGTGGGACACAGTAAAAGCAGTCCTAAGGGGAAAGTTCATAGCAATACAGGCATACCTCAAAAAACAAGAAAAAAGTCAAATAAATAACCTAACTCTACACCTAAAGCAACTAGAAAAGGAAGAAATGAAGAACCCCAGGGTTAGTAGAAGGAAAGAAATCTTAAAAATTAGAGCAGAAATAAATGCAAAAGAAACAAAAGAGACCATAGCAAAAATCAACAAAGCCAAAAGCTGGTTCTTTGAAAGGATAAATAAAATTGACAAACCATTAGCCAGACTCATCAAGAAACAAAGGGAGAAAAA
>NW_011454367.1:0-533 GCF_000754665.1 Bison bison bison | reverse complement strand
TTTGGAACAGCTCTGACATTGGCCTGGACTTAGGGAAACTTCATAATCAAATACAGACCCTGGAACTCTCGACTGGATTTTACCACCGCTGGAGCAGCTAATGACTTTTTTCACACTTTCTCTAACTTCATTTCAGGAAAAACATTCTGTCTAATCTGTTGGTGCTTTAATTTTGCTTCTCATAATCATTCTTCCTTGTATTGTCAGGATTCTTCGGCAGAACACTCAGAAGCTCTCACCTGAGCTGAATCTGGCTGTTTTAAGAATAAAAAAGGGGGAGATGCCGGGAGCAGGAGCTCCGCCCATGGCAAAGGTCATGAGGAAGGAGGCTCGGCATACGCAAAGGCGGGATCGAGCCTCAGGAGTCCCCCTGGAAATTCTCGAGCATCTACCCCCAAAACCAGAGTCTGCCTACTTTCTGCTTTGTCCTCTCACCTACACCTCTGACTTTACGGGGGGCTGTCCCCCACTACCTCTCTCTAAAAAAGAGTTAACTTACAGCTCCAGTTAATAAAGTTCCTGGGTGTGACAGT
>NW_011454366.1:0-500 GCF_000754665.1 Bison bison bison | reverse complement strand
CCTGAGACGCTGTAGCGGAAAGGGCTTCATCTTGCGATGACGGGGGAGCCACGTGGTTTTCTCGAGTTACGGCCGGATTCTCGAGTTACGACGGGAATTCAGGCTGCCTCTTGTGTTGGCCCAGGCAAGTCCAATCTTCCATTCGAGTTGCGAAGGAAAGCTGGGGATTGCTCTCGAGTGACTGCAGGGCCAATAGACCTCATCTAGGCTTGTGTCCAGAAGACAATGTTCCTCTCCAGGGGCGACAGGGATCTCGGGGTTGCATTCCAGACGCACCCGGGGAGACAGGCATTCATCTCGAGTGGAAGCAAAGAACCCCGCTCTGCTCTCGAATCGCGACGGGTATCTCTTGGAGCTCACTGGGTGGACTCAAGGGAGTCAAGCCTCCTGAGGCGTTTGGAGAGAGGTCGCGAGATTGGTCTCTAGGCCATGCAAGGAGACGAAGGCCCTCATCTCTGGATGACGGGGGAATCTCGGGGTTGTTCTCGAGCGGCGGCCCC
>NW_011454365.1:0-540 GCF_000754665.1 Bison bison bison | reverse complement strand
CTGAATAGCCAAAGCGATCTTGAGAAAGAAGAATGGAACTGGAGGAATCAACCTACCTGACTTCAGGCTCTACTACAAAGCCACAGTTATCAAGACAGTATGGTACTGGCACAAAGACAGAAATATTGATCAATGGAATAAAATAGAAAGCCCAGAGATAAATCCACGCACATATGGACACCTTATCTTCGACAAAGGAGGCAAGAATATACAATGGATTAAAGACAATCTCTTTAACAAGTGGTGCTGGGAAATCTGGTCAACCACTTGTAAAAGAATGAAACTGGACCACTTTCTAACACCATACACAAAAATAAACTCAAAATGGATTAAAGATCTAAACGTAAGACCAGAAACTATAAAACTCCTAGAGGAGAACATAGGCAAAACACTCTCCGACATACATCACAGCAGGATCCTCTATGACCCACCTCCCAGAATATTGGAAATAAAAGCAAAAATAAACAAATGGGACCTAATTAACCTTAAAAGCTTCTACACAACAAAGGAAACTATTAGCAAGGTGAAAAGACAGCCTTC
>NW_011454364.1:0-560 GCF_000754665.1 Bison bison bison | reverse complement strand
GGCGAGGGGGAGCGCGTCATTGCTCTCGAGTCATGGTAGGGGAACCTGGCCTCGAGACGCGTTGAAAAAGGTCTCTCGAGGTCTTTCCCGGGTTGAGGCAGGAATCCCTGGCTTGCCTCGACTTGTGCAGGTGACCTCAGGGGGCTTCTCATGGTGGCTCTGAGAAGTCAGGGAAACTGAAGTGGGGGGGGGCCGTCTCGGGACTCCACGGGGTTTGGTGCATTGGAAGAGGGCCTCATCTCCAGTTGAGGCAGGAACCTCAGGGTTCCTCTGATTTCAGACTCCGATCGCAGGGTCCCTGCAGACTGGGGACAGGAGAGTCAGGCCTCGTCTTGGGTTGAGGCATGGAACTCCGCTTGCCTCTCGAGGTGTCCCCGGGGAGAGAGGCCACTTGTCGAGCGGTATTTGGAACCTGGGGGTCTTTTCCGGACGATGCACGGGCGAGTCACTGCCCCTTCGTGTTGACTTCATTCACAGGGTGGAGTTCGGAGAGGTGTCCGGGCATCGGGTTCTTACCAAGAGGGGACCGGGAAATCGGGGTGCTTCGCAATGTGGAAGCA
>NW_011454363.1:0-500 GCF_000754665.1 Bison bison bison | reverse complement strand
CTCCACTGAATTTCCTCACTGAGCTATCCTCATTCTATTACACTTTACATCCTTAATTAACATTTAATTAAGCAGTTGTTCCTGATCTTCGCCTACGCCGTCTCTCCTTCGAATACCCTGGATCAGCCGGGGCTGGTCCCCGGCACCCTACCATGGCTCGAGAGCAATGACGCGCTCGCCCTCGCCACTCGCTTGGAGACCCGACTTCCCTGGCGCCCCACTAGAGGCTAACTGACCTCGCCGTCGTACCTCGTGAGAAAGCGCACACTGGGGCCGCCGCTCGAGAACAACCCCGAGCCTCCCCCGTCATCCCGAGATGAGGGCCTTCGTCTCCTGCATGGGCTAGAGACCAATCTCGCGACTTCTCTCCAAACGCCTCAGGAGGCTTGACTCCCTTTTGTCCACCAGGTGAGCTCCAAGAGATACACGTCGCGACTCGAGAGCTGAGTGGGGTTCTTTGCTTCCACTCGAGATGAATGCCTGTCTCCCCGGGTGTGTCT
>NW_011454362.1:5555-5868 GCF_000754665.1 Bison bison bison | reverse complement strand
AGCTTTAATGTTTGTAACCTGGGACCCTTGAGTTAATTCTTTTTTCTTGTTATAGCCCACCACACCTTTGCTCTGTAGGAATGCAACTTTATCTAATGCTTTTTTGGAGGGTGGCTCCTGACCAACCACCTTTAGAGAAAAATCAGTTTTCTGAAGAAAAGGTCTTAAAATGTTAACAGGCCTCCGGGCCAGAAGATGATGCAAATCACCAAAGCTTTTGCATATGGTAAGTTTGCAGGAAGAAAGCCTGGTTTGCTGCAAGACTCTACCCCTTCCCCCATTATCCTCTATGCATAACTTAAGGTATAAAAAC
>NW_011454362.1:3957-4564 GCF_000754665.1 Bison bison bison | reverse complement strand
TGTGCTTTCATCTAAACCTCTGACTTTACGGGGGGCTCTCCCCCACTACCTCTCTCTGAAAAAAGAGTTAGCTTACACTTCCAGTTAATAATTCCTGGGTGTGACAGTGTTTAACCTACAAACTCCTTTGGAAATCCTCTAGCCTGCCTGAAAAGGTTTTTCCGGCAACATGTGACTGTTCAGAGCCTCCCAACTGTGAGAGGCAGGAGATGTTCTAAACTGTCTAAACACAGATTCTTTTGAGTAATTAAAAGATTGATTAGAAATTGTATTGGTGAATGGTTTTTCACTTGTTGGGCCATTGTTTGCTGCTAAGTTTCCATATCCCTTACCTGCTGTGTCCCTGGCAGTGTATTGATTAATATAATTGGTGTAAGTAGTAGCTTTAATGTTTGTAACCTGGGACCCTTGAGTTAATTCTTTTTCTTGTTATAGCCCTCCACACCTTTGCTCTGTAGGAATGCAACTTTATCTAATGCTTTTTTGGAGGGTGGCTCCTGACCAACCACCTTTAGAGAAAAATAAGTTTTCTGAAGAAAAGGTCTTAAAATGTTAACAGGCCTCCGGGCCAGAAGATGATGCAAATCACCAAAGCTTTTGCATATGG
>NW_011454362.1:0-484 GCF_000754665.1 Bison bison bison | reverse complement strand
GGCTCACTGACCTCGCCGTCATACCTCGTGAGAAAGCGCACACTGGGGCCGCCGCTCGAGAACAACCCCGAGACTCCAACGTCATCCCGAGATGAGGGCCTTCGTCTCCTGCATGGGCTAGAGACCAATCTCGCAACTTCTCTCCAAACGCCTCAGGAGGCTTGACTCCCTTTAGTCCACCCAGTGAGCTCCAAGAGATACCCGTCGCGACTCGAGAGCAGAGCGTGGTTCTTTGCTTCCACTCGACATGAATGACTGTCTCCTCAGGTGTGTCCGGAATGCAACCCTGAGATCCCTGTCGCCCCTGGAGAGGAACATTGGCTTCTGGACAGAAGCCTAGATGAGGTCTACTGGCCCTGCAGTCACTCGAGAGAAATCCCCAGCTTTCCTTCGCAACTCGAATGGAAGATTGGACTTCCCTGGGCCAACACAAGAGGCATCCTGAATTCCCCGTCGTAATTCGAGAATCCTGTTACACCTCGAG
>NW_011454361.1:0-531 GCF_000754665.1 Bison bison bison | reverse complement strand
CCAAGAAACCCAGAGAGTCCCAAACAGGATAAACCCAAGGAGAAACACCCCAAGACACATATTAATCAAATTAGCAAAGATCAAACACAAAGAACAAATATTAAAAGCAGCAAGGGAAAAACAACAAATAACACACAAGGGAATTCCCATAAGGATAACAGCTGATCTTTCAATAGAAACTCTTCAGGACAGGAGGGAATGGCAAGACATACTTAAAGTGATGAAAGAAATAAACTACAGCCCAGATTATTGTACCCAGCAAGGATCTCATTCAAATATGAAGGAGAAATCAAAAGCTTCTCAGACAAGCAAAAGCTGAGAGAATTCTGCACCACCAAACCAGCTTTCCAACAAATACTAAAGGATATTCTCTAGACAGGAAACACAAAAACGGTGTATAAACTCGAACCCCAAACAATAAAGTAAATGGCAACAGGATAATACTTATCAGTAATTACCTTAAACGTAAATGGGTTGAATGCCCCAGCCAAAAGACAAAGACTGGCTGAATGGATACAAAAACAAGACCCC
>NW_011454360.1:0-530 GCF_000754665.1 Bison bison bison | reverse complement strand
GAAGTCCCACGTTAGGAATTGGAGGTCGAAACGGTACTTGGCACCCTTGATGCGCCCCCACAAAGTTGCCCGGCATCCCGGTCTCCCTGGAGAGGAACACCGAGGTATTCCGGCACCACTTCCTCTGAGCCCCTTCTACCCTCCTGATCTCGACAGGAGGGTCGACTCCCCTGCTTTGTCTCGAAGGGGTTCCCGACTTTCCGGTTGCACCTCAGGATGAGGCCGGTCTCACGACGACATTCCAGACGTGGCCTCGCGGGTGCTTCCACATTGCGAAGCACCCCGATTTCCCGGTCCCCTCTAGATAAGAACCCGATGCCCGGACACCTCTCCGAACTCCACCCTGTGAATGAAGTCAACACGAAGGGGCAGTGACTCGCCCGTGCATCGACCGGAAAAAACCCCCAGGTTCCAAATACAGCTCGACAAGTGGCCTCTCTCCCCGGGGACACCTCGAGAGGCAAGCGGAGTTCCATGCCTCAACCCAAGACGAGGCCTGACTCTCCTGTCCCCAGTCTGCAGGGACCCTG
>NW_011454359.1:0-515 GCF_000754665.1 Bison bison bison | reverse complement strand
CTCACTTCCACTGTAATCATAAGGGATTTGATTTAGGTCATACCTAAATGGTCTAGTGGTTTTCCCTACTTTCTTCAATTTCAGTCGGAATTTGGCAATAAGGAGTTCATGGTCTGAGCCACAGTCAGCTCCTGGTCTGTTTTTGCTGACTGTATAGAGCTTCTCCATCTTTGGCTGCAAAGAATATAATCAATCTGATTTCAGTGTTGACCATCTGGTCATGTCCATGTATAGAGTCTTCTCTTGTGTTGTTGGAAGAGGGTGTTTGTTATGACCAGTGCATTTTCTTGGCAAAACTCTATTAGTCTTTGCCCTGCTTCATTCCGTATTCCAAGGCCAAATTTGCCTGTTACTCCAGGTGTTTCGTGACTTCCTACTTTTGCATTCCAGTCCCCTATAATGAAAAGGACATCTTTTTTTGGGTGTTAGTTCTAAAAGGTCTTATAGGTCTTCATAGAACCGTTCAACTTCAGCTTCTTCAGTCTTACTGGTTGGGGCATAGACTTGGATTACTG
>NW_011454358.1:0-523 GCF_000754665.1 Bison bison bison | reverse complement strand
TCCTGAGGCGTTTGGAGAGAGGTCGCGAGATTGGTCTCTAGGCCATGCAGGAGACGAAGGCCCTCATCTCTCGATGACGGGGGAGTCTCGGGGTTGTTCTCGAGCGGCGGCCCAGTGTGCGGTTTCTCACGAGGTACGACGGCGAGGTCAGTGAGCCTCTCGTGGGGCGCCAGGGAAGTCGGGTCTCCATGCGAGTGGCGAGGGGGAGCGCGTAATTGCTCCCGAGCCATGGTAGGGAATCTGGCCTCGAGACGCGTTGAAGAAGGTCTCTTGAGGTCTTTCTCGGGTTGAGGCAGGAAACCCTGGGTTCCCTCGACTTGTGCAGGTGACCTCAGGGAGCTTCTCATGGTGGCTCTGAGAAGCCGGGGAAACTGGAGGTGGGAGGGGCCTCTCGGGACCCCACTGGGTTTGGTGCATTGGAAGAGGGCCTCATCTCCAGTTGAGGCAGGAACCGCAGGGTACCTCTGATTTCAGACTCCGATCGCAGGGTCCCTGCAGACTGGGGACAGGAGAGTCAGGCCTC
>NW_011454357.1:0-533 GCF_000754665.1 Bison bison bison | reverse complement strand
TTCCTCTGATTTCAGACTCCGATCGCAGGGTCCCTGCAGACTGGGGACAGGAGAGTCAGGCCTCGTCTTGGGTTGAGGCATGGAACTCCGCTTGCCTCTCGAGGTGTCCCCGGGGAGAGAGGCCACTTGTCGAGCGGTATTTGGAACCTGGGGGTCTTTTCCGAACGATGCATGGGCGAGTCACTGCCCCTTCGTGTTGACTTCATTCACAGGGTGGAGTTCGGAGAGGTGTCCGGGCATCGGGTTCTTACCAAGAGGGGACCGGGAAATCGGGGTGCTTCGCAATGTGGAAGCACCCACGAGGCCACGTCTGGAA
Organism: Bison bison bison; assembly: GCF_000754665.1. NCBI lineage: Eukaryota > Metazoa > Chordata > Mammalia > Artiodactyla > Bovidae > Bison > Bison bison. The sequence goes on along the minus strand of NW_011454357.1, from coordinate 217 downwards.
TGTCGTCGTGAGACCGGCCTCATCCTGAGGTGCGACCGGAAGGTCGGGAACCCCTTCCAGACAAAGCAGGGGAGTCGACCCTCCTGTGGAGATCAGGAGGCTAGAAGAGGCTCAGAGGAAGTGGTGCCGGAAAACCTCGGTGTTCCTCTCCAGGGAGACCGGGATGCCGGGGAACTTTGTGGGGGCGCATCAAGGGGCCAAGTACCGTTTCGACCTC
>NW_011454356.1:0-520 GCF_000754665.1 Bison bison bison | reverse complement strand
CTCGAGTCGCGACGGGTATCTCTTGGAGCTCACTGGGTGCACTAAAGGGAGTCAAGCCTCCTGAGGCGTAGGAGAGAGGTCGAGAGATTGGTCTCTAGGCCATACAGGAGACGAAGGCCCTCAACTCGCGATGATGGGGGAGTCTCAGGGTTGTTCTCGAGCGGCGGCCACAGTGTGCGGTTTCTCCCTAGGTACGACGGCGAGGTCAGTGAGCCTCTCGTGGGGCGCCAGGGAAGTCGGGTCTCCATGTGAGTGGCGAGGGGGAGCGCGTCATTGCTCTCGAGTCATGGTAGGGGAATCTGTCCTCGAGACGTGTTGAAGAAGGTTTCTCGAGGTCTTTCTCGGGTGAGGCAGAAACCCTGGGGTCCCTCGACTTGTGCAGGTGACCTCAGGGGGCTTCTCATGGTGGCTCTGACAAGTCAGGGTAACTGGAGTTGGGAGATGCCTCTCGGCACTCCCACTCGGGTTTGGTGCATTGGAAGAGGGCCTCATCTCCAGTTGAGGCAGGAACCTCAGGGTT
>NW_011454355.1:0-523 GCF_000754665.1 Bison bison bison | reverse complement strand
AAGAAAAAGGTCTTAAAAATATTAACAGGCCTCTGGCCAGAAGATGATGCCAATCACCTAAGCTTTTGCATATGATAAGTTTGCAGGAAGAAAGCCTGTTTGCTGCAAGACTCTACCCTTCCCCCATTATCCTCTATACATAAATTAAGGTATAAAAACTACTTTGAAAAATAAAGTGCGGGCCTTGTTCACCGAAACGTGGTCTCACCATGTCGTTCTTTCTCTTACCTTCTGGCTGAATTATTCAGCCTCTTTTCTCCACTGAATTTCCTCACTGAGCTATCCTCATACTATTACTCTTTATATCCTTAATTAACATTTAATTAAGCAGTTGTTTCCTGATCTTCGCCTACGCCGTCTATCCTTCGAATACCCTGGATCAGCCGGGGCTGGTCCCCGGCACCCTACCATTGCTCGAGAGCAATGACGCGCTCCCCCTCGCCATTCGCATGGAGACCCGACTTCCTTGGCGCCCCACGAGAGGCTCACTCACCTCACCGTCGTACCTCGTGAGAAAGCGCAC
>NW_011454354.1:0-515 GCF_000754665.1 Bison bison bison | reverse complement strand
AGCAATGACGCGCTCCCCCTCGCCACTCGCATGGAGACCCGACTTCCCTGGCGCCCCACGAGAGGCTCACTGACCTCGCCGTCGTACCTCGTGAGAAACCGCACACTGGGGCCGCCGCTCGAGAACCACCCCGAGATCCCCCCGTCATCGCGGAGATGAGGGCCTTCGTCTCCTGCATGGCCTAGAGGCCAACCTCGCGACCTCTCTCCAAACGCCTCAGGAGGCTTGACTCCCTTTAGTCCACCCAGTGAGCTCCAAGAGATACCCGTCGCGACTCGAGAGCAGAGCGGGGTTCTTTGCTTCCACTCGAGATGAATGCCTGTCTCCCCGGGTGCGTCTGGAATGCAACCCCGAGATCCCGGTCGCCCCTGGAGAGGAACATTGGCTTCTGGACACAAGCCTAGATGAGGTCTATTGGCCCTGCAGTCACTCGAGAGCAATCCCCAGCTTTCCTTCGCAACTCGAATGGAAGATTGGACTTCCCTGGGCCAACACAAGAGGCATCCCGAATTCCC
>NW_011454353.1:0-501 GCF_000754665.1 Bison bison bison | reverse complement strand
ACTCAATATGCCAGCAAATTGGAAAACTCAGCAGTGCCACAGGACTGAAAAGGTCAGTTTTCATTCCAATCCCAAGAAAGGCAATGCCAAAGAATGCTCAAACTACCGCACAATTGTACTCATCTCACACGCTAGTAAAGTAATGCTCAAAATTCTCCAAGCCAGGCTTCAGCAATATGTGAACCGTGAACTTCCTGATGTTCCAGCTGGTTTTAGAAAAGGCAGAGGAACCAGAAACCAAATTGCCAACATCTGCTGGATCACGGAAAAAGCAAGAGAGTTTCAGAAAAACATCTACTTCTGCTTTATTGACTATGCCAAAGCCTTTGACTGTGTGGATCACAATCAACTGTGGAAAATTCTGAAAGAGATGGGAATACCTGACCACCTGATCTGCCTCTTGAGAAATTTGTATGCAGGTCAGGAAGCAACAGTTAGAACTGGACATGGAACAACAGACTGGTTCCAAATAGGAAAAGGAGTGCGTCAAGGCTGTATATT
>NW_011454352.1:0-567 GCF_000754665.1 Bison bison bison | reverse complement strand
GGGGACAGGAGAGTCAGGCCTCGTCTTGGGTTGAGGCATGGAACTCCGCTTGCCTCTCGAGGTGTCCCCGGGGAGAGAGGCCACTTGTCGAGCTGTATTTGGAACCTGGGGGTTTTTTCCGGTCGATGCACGGGCGAGTCACTGCCCCTTCGTGTTGACTTCATTCACAGGGTGGAGTTCGGAGAGGTGTCCAGGCATCGGGTTCTTATCTAGAAGGGACCGGGAAATCGGGGTGCTTCGCAATGTGGAAGCACCCACGAGGCCACGTCTGGAATGTCGTCGTGAGACCGGCCTCATCCTGAGGTGCGACCGGAAGGTCGGGAACCCCTTCCAGACAAAGCAGGGGAGTCGACCCTCCTGTCGAGATCAGGAGGGTAGAAGGGGCTCAGAGGAAGTGGTGCCGGAAAACCTCGGTGTTCCTCTCCAGGGAGACCGGGATGCCGGGGAACTTTGTGGGGCGCATCAAGGGTGCCAAGTACCGTTTCGACCTCCAATTCCTAACGTGGGACTTCTCCTGAGACGCTGTAGCGGGACAGGGCTTCATCTTGCGATGACGGGGGAACCACG
>NW_011454351.1:0-521 GCF_000754665.1 Bison bison bison | reverse complement strand
CCACGTCTGGGAATGTCGTCGTGAGACCGGCCTCATCCTGAGGTGCGACCGGAAGGTCGGGAACCCCTTCCAGCAAAGCAGAGGAGTCGACCCTCCTGTCCAGATCAGGAGGGTAGAAGAGGCTCAGAGGAAGTGATGCCGGAAAACCTCGGTGTTCCTCTCGAGGGATACCGGGATGTCGGGGCACTTTGTGGGTCGCATCAAGGGTGACAAGTACCGTTTCGAACTCCAATTCCTAAAGTGGGACTTCTCCTGAGACGCTGTAGCGGCACAGGGCTACATCTTGCGAAGACGGGGAACCACGTGGTTTTTCTCGAGGTGTAGCAGGATTCTCGAATTACGACGGGGAATTCAGGATGCCTCTTGTGTTGGCCCAGGGAAGTCCAATCTTCCATTCGAGTTGCGAAGGAAAGCTGGGGATTGCTCTCGAGTGACTGCAGGGCCAATAGACCTTATCTAGGCTTCTGTCCAGAAGCCAATGTTCCTCTCCAGGGGTGACAGGGATCTCAGGGTTGCATTCC
>NW_011454350.1:0-505 GCF_000754665.1 Bison bison bison | reverse complement strand
CGACATGGTGAGACCAAGTTTCGGTGAACAAGGCCCGCTACTTTATTTTTCAGAGTAGTTTTTATACCTTAAGTTATGCATAGAGGATAATGGGGGAAGGGGTAGAGTCTTGCAGCAAACCAGGCTTTCTTCCTGCAAACTTATCATATGAAAAGCTTAGGTGATTTCCATCATCTTCTGGCCCGGAGGCCTGTTAACATTTTAAGACCTTTTCTTCAGAAAACTTATTTTTCTCTAAAGGTGGTTGGTCAGGAGCCACCCTCCAAAAAGCATTAGATAAAGTTGCATTCCTACAGAGCAAAGGTGTGGTGGGCTATAACAAGAAAAGGAATCAACTCAAGGGTCCCAGGTTACAAACATTAAAGCTACTACTTACACCAATTATATTAATCAATACACTGCCAGGGACACAGCAGTTAAGGGATATGGAACCTTAGCAGCAAACAATGGCCCAACAAGTGAAAAACCATTCACCAGTACAATTTCTAATCAATCTTTTAACTAC
>NW_011454349.1:0-534 GCF_000754665.1 Bison bison bison | reverse complement strand
GTTTGGCTCATTGCAAAATCCAAAAATACCGGATGGAGAGAAGCTTTGGAGATTCAACCTTCTTGTTAAACAATGGAGTAAATTTGAGACCCCATAAAAGAAGGATATTTCCTTGGGCAGTCTTGCCTATTAATGGTGAAGTTAGAAGCCTGACCACTACCCTATCCCCCATTAAGACTGTGCCTTTTCCTCTCTAAGGAAAAGTCTCTGGTCCATCCATACCTTTGGTTTTAACTGAATTTGACTATTTTTTAGGTCAGTGATCTAAGACTAGAACATCTGATAATCTTTAAAAACATAAAGACATGTCTAGAACTATGGGGGCAGTTTCCCAACGTGGGAAAGGGAGGATGAGACCATGTGAGCTGAATCAGAAGGAAATAGCAAAATGATGAGACTTGGTCCAAATTTATGGAGATCTGAACTTGATGACAGTTAACTAGATGGATGAGTAGATGGACAAACCAACTGAGATCTGAATAAGACAATAATATGAGTACCGATGTCTCATCTCTGCTCACTTTACCCAAGATT
>NW_011454348.1:0-552 GCF_000754665.1 Bison bison bison | reverse complement strand
TTGGCCCTGCAGTCACTCGAGAGCAATCCCCAGCTTTCCTTCGCAACTCGAGTGGAAGATTGGACTTGCCTGGGCCAACACAAGAGGCATCCTGAATTCCCCGTCGTAACTCGAGAATCCCGCCGTAACTCGAGAAAAACCACGTGGCTCCCCCGTCATCGCAAGATGAAGCCCTTTCCCGCTACAGCGTCTCAGGAGAAGTCCCACGTTAGGAATTGGAGGTCGACAGGGCACTTGGCACCCTTGATGCGACCCACAAAGTTCCCCGAAATCCCGGTCTCCCTCGAGAGGATCACTGAGGTTTTCCGGCACCCCCTCCTCTGAGCCCTTTCTCCCCTCCTGATCTGGACAGGAGGGTCGACTCCCCTGCTTTGTCTGGAAGGGGTTCCCGACCTTCCGGTCGCACCTCAGGATGAGGCCGGTCTCACGAAGACATTCCAGACGTGGCCTCGTGTGTGGTTCCACGTTCCGTAGGACCCCGATTTCCCGGTCCCCTCTTGAGAAGAACCCGATGCCCGGACACCTCTCCGAACTCCACCCTGTGAATGAAGT
>NW_011454347.1:0-543 GCF_000754665.1 Bison bison bison | reverse complement strand
TGCAGACTGGGGGACAGGAGAGTCAGGCCTCGTCTTGGGTTGAGGCATGGAACTCCGCTTGCCTCGTCGAGGTGTCCCCGGGGAGAGAGGCCACTTGTCGAGCGGTATTTGGAACCTGGGGGTCTTCTCCGGACGATGCACGGGCGAGTCACTGCCCTTCGTGTTGACTTCATTCACAGGGTGGAGTTCGGAGAGGTGTCCGGGCATCGGGTTCTTACCAAGAGGGGACCGGGAAATCGGGGTGCTTCGCAATGTGGAAGCACCCACGATCCCACGTCTGCAATGTCGTCGTGAGACCGGCCTCATCCTGAGGTGCGACCGGAAGGTCGGGAACCCTTCCAGACAAAGCAGGGGAGTCGGCCTCCTGTGGAGATCAGGAGGGTAGAAGGGGCTCAGAGGAAGTGGTGCCGGAAAACCTCGGTGTTCCTCTCCAGGGAGACCGGGATGCCGGGGAACTTTGTGGGGGCGCATCAAGGGTGCCAAGTACCGTTTCGACCTCCAATTCCTAACGTGGGACTTCTCCTGAGACGCTGTAGCGGGAAA
>NW_011454346.1:0-519 GCF_000754665.1 Bison bison bison | reverse complement strand
AGGGGGAGCGCGTCATTGCTCTCGAGTCATGTAGGGGAATCTGGCCTCGAGACGTGTTGAAGAAGGTCTCTAGAGGTCTTTCTCGGGTTGAGGCAGAAACCCTGGCTTCCCTTGACTTGTGCAGGTGACCTCAGGGGGCTTCTCATGGTGGCTCTGAGAAGTCAGGGAAACTGGAAGTGGAGGGGCCTCTCGGCACTCCACTGGGTTTGGTGCATTGGAAGAGGGCCTCATCTCCAGTTGAGGCAGGAACCTCAGGGTTCCTCTGATTTCAGACTCCGATCGCAGGGTCCCTGCAGACTTGGGAAAGGAGAGTCAGTCCTCGTCTTGTGTTGAGGCATGGAACTCCGCTTGCCCCTCGAGGTGTTCCCGGGGAGACAGGCCACTTGTCCAGCGGTATTTGGAACGTGGGGGTCTTTTCCCGACGATGCACGGGCGAGTCACTGCCCCTTCGTGTTGACTTCATTCACAGGGTGGATTTGGAAGAGGTGTCCGGGCATCGGGTTCTTATCAAGAGGGGAC
>NW_011454345.1:0-512 GCF_000754665.1 Bison bison bison | reverse complement strand
AAACCTGGGACCAAAGTACTGCCCGGAGCTCACTGATCATGGGCTGGTTCCCCTGCGCTGCGGCTGTGCTAGGGAGCCCAAACGCACAGGGGAAGCCCGCACAGCACATCCACCTGCCTCTAGGTGGGAGGACAGCTCCAGGGAAGGCCCGGTCTGGCAGGCGCTTTCTGGGCACAAACGGAGCAACACTCTGGCTTTGGAGCCGCCTCCCCAAGCCAGGGGCACCGGGACCCTGATTCCCTCCGTGCGGCGCTCAGTCTGGGCGGGGAAGCACCAGCTTGGGAATGCAGCCTGGGGCGCTTCCTTTCCCTCGGAAAGAGCTCTCCCTGCGGGAGGCTTTGGCAGTGTGCACATCCCCAGCCCCTAAGCCCTCTGCAGGGACGCCTGGCTCCTAGGTCCGAAGGGAAGGCGAGAGCTGAGCTGAGGCACCAGTCAGGCACCAGTCACGTCTCCCACACTCCCGCAGCCTGCTCCTTCCCGGGCGCGAACGCTAGAAGCTGGGCAGGGCTTGG
>NW_011454344.1:0-519 GCF_000754665.1 Bison bison bison | reverse complement strand
GACGAAGGGCCTCATCTCCGCGAGTGACGGGGGAGTCTCGGGGTGGTTCTCGAGCGGCGGCCCCAGGGTGCGGTTTCTCACGAGGTACGACGGCGAGGTCAGTGAGCCTCGTCGTGGGGCGCCGGGAAGTCGGGTCTCCATGCGAGTGGCAGGGGGAGCGCGTCATTGCTCTCGAGTCATGGTAGGGGAATCTGGCCTCGAGACGTGTTGAAGAAGGTCTCTCGAGGCCTTTATCGTGTTGAGGCAGGAAACCCTGGCTTCCCTGGACTTGTGCAGGTGTCCTCAGGGGGCTTTTCATGGTGGTTCTGAGAAGTCAGGGAAACTGGAGGTGGGAGGGGCCTCTCGGGACTCCACGGGGTTTGGTGCATTGGAAGAGGGCCTCATCTCCAGTTGAGGCAGGAACCTCAGGGTTCCTCTGATTTCACACTCCGATCGCAGGGTCCCTGCAGACTGGGGACGGAGAGTCAGGCCTCGTCTTGGGTTGAGGCATGGAACTCCGCTTGCCTCTCGAGGTGTCCC
>NW_011454343.1:0-541 GCF_000754665.1 Bison bison bison | reverse complement strand
CCTCAATGGTGAAAAATTGAAAAGCATTTCCTCTAAAAGTCAGGAACAAGACAAGGGTGCCCACTTTCACCATTACTATTCAACATAGTTTTGGAAGTTTTGGCCACAGCAATCAGAGCAGAAAAAGAAATAAAAGGAATCCAAATTGGAAAAGAAGAGTAAAAACTCTCACTATTTGCAGATGACATGATCCTCTACATAGAAAACCCTAAAGACTCCACCAGAAAATTACTAGAAATAATCAATGACTATAGTAAAGTTGCAGGATATAAAATCAACACACAGAAATCCCTTGCATTCCTATACACTAATAATGAGAAAACAGAGAGAGAAATTAAGGAAACGATTCCATTCACCATTGCAACGGAAAGAATAAAATACTTAGGAATATATCTACCTAAAGAAACTAAAGACCTATATATAGAAAACTATAAAACACTGGTGAAAGAAATCAAAGAGGACACTAATAGATGGAGAAATATACCATGTTCATGGATTGAAGAATCAATATAGTGAAAATGAGTATACTACCCAAAGCAAT
>NW_011454342.1:0-523 GCF_000754665.1 Bison bison bison | reverse complement strand
GGTCACACCTCAGGATGAGGCCGGTCTCACGACGACATTCCAGACGTGGCCTCGTGGGTGGTTCCACATTCCGAAGGACCCCGATTTCCCGGTCCCCTCTTGATAAGAACCCAATGCCCGGACACCTCTTCCAACTCCACCCTGTGAATGAAGTCAACACGAAGGGGCAGTGACTCGCCCGTGCATCGTCGGGAAAAGACCCCACGTTCCAAATACCGCTCGACAAGTGGCCTGTCTCCCGGGAACACCTCGAGGGGCAAGCGGAGTTCCATGCCTCAACACAAGACGAGGACTGACTCTCCTTTCCCAAGTCTGCAGGGACCCTGGGATCGGAGTCTGAAATCAGAGGAACCCTGAGGTTCCTGCCTCAACTGGAGATGAGGCCCTCTTCCAATGCACCAAACCCAGTGGAGTGCCGAGAGGCCCCTCCCACCTCCAGTTTCCCTGACTTCTCAGAGCCACCATGAGAAGCCCCCTGAGGTCACCGGCACAAGTCAAGGGAAGCCAGGGTTTCTGCCTCAAC
>NW_011454341.1:0-510 GCF_000754665.1 Bison bison bison | reverse complement strand
GAGTTCGGAGAGGTGTCCGGGCATCGGGTTCTTATCAAGAGGGACCGGGAAATCGGGGTCCTACGGCATGTGGAACCAACCACGAGGCTACTTCTGGAATGTCTTCGTGAAACCGGCCTCATCCTGAGGTGCGACCGGAAGGTCGGGAACCCCTTCCAGACAAAGCAGGGGAGTCGACCCTCCTGTCCAGATCAGGAGGGGAGAAAGGGCTCAGAGGAGGGGGTGCCGGAAAACCTCAGTGTTCCTCTCGAGGGAGACCGGGATTTCGGGGAACTTTGTGGGTCGCATCAAGGGTGCCAAGTGCCCTTTCGACCTCCAATTCCTAACGTGGGACTTCTCCTGAGACGCTGTAGCGGGAAAGGGCTTCATCTTGCGATGACGGGGAGCCACGTGGTTTTTCTCGAGTTACGGCGGGATTCTCCAGTTACGACGGGGAATTCAGGATGCCTCTTGTGTTGGCCCAGGCAAGTCCAATCTTCCACTCGAGTTGCGAAGGAAAGCTGGGGATTG
>NW_011454340.1:0-539 GCF_000754665.1 Bison bison bison | reverse complement strand
AGCGCGTCATTGCTCTCGAGTCATGGTAGGGGAACCTGGCCTCGAGACGTGTTGAGAAGGTCTCTCGAGGTCTTTCTCGGGTTGAGGCAGGAAACCCTGGTTTCCCTCGACTTGTGCAGGTGACCTCAGGGGGCTTCTCATGGTGGCTCTGAGAAGTCAGGGAAACTGGAGGTGGGTGGCGTGGGCCTCTCGAGACTCCACGGGGTTTGGTGCATTGGAAGAGGGCCTCATCTCCAGTTGAGGCAGGAACCTCAGGGTTCCTCTGATTTCAGACTCCGATCGCAGGGTCCCTGCAGACTGGGGCCAGGAGAGTCAGGCCTCGTCTTGGGTTGAGGCATGGAACTCCGCTTGCCTCTCGAGGTGTCCCCGGGGAGAGAGGCCACTTGTCGAGCGGTATTTGGAACCTGGGGGTCTTTTCCGGACGATGCCCGGGCGAGTCACTGCCCCTTCGTGTTGACTTCATTCACAGGGTGGAGTTCGGAGAGGTGTCCGGGCATCGGGTTCTTACCCAGAGGGGACCGGGATATCGGGATGCTTCG
>NW_011454339.1:0-513 GCF_000754665.1 Bison bison bison | reverse complement strand
ACGTGGTTCCCCCGTCATCGCATGATGTAGCCCTGTGCCGCTACAGCGTCTCAGGAGAAGTCCCACTTTAGGAATTGGAGTTCGAAACGGTACTTGTCACCCTTGATGCGACCCACAAAGTGCCCCGACATCCCGGTCTCCCTCGAGAGGAACACTGAAGTTTTCCGGCACCACTTCCTCTGAGCCTCTTCTACCCTCCTGATCTGGACAGGAGGGTCGAATCCTCTGCTTTGTCTGGAAGGGGTTCCCGACCTTCCGGTCGCACCTCAGGATGAGGCCGGTCTCACGACGACATTCCAGACGTGGCCTCGTGGGTGGTTCCACATTCCGAAGGACCCCGATTACCCGGTACCCTCTTGATAAGAACCCGATGCACGGACACCTCTTCGAACTCCACCCTGTGAATGAAGTCAACACGAAGGGGCAGTGACTCGCCCGTGCATCATCGGGAAAAGACCCCCAGGTTCCAAATACCGCTCGACAAGTGGCCTGTCTCCCCGGGAACACCTCGAG
>NW_011454338.1:0-501 GCF_000754665.1 Bison bison bison | reverse complement strand
GGCTTCAGCAATACGTGAACTGTGAACTTTCTGATGTTCAAGGCTGGTTTTAGAAAAAGGCAAGAGGAAACCAGAGATCAAATTGCCAACATCTGTAGGATCATGGAAAAAGCAAGAGAGTTCCAGAAAAACATCTATTTCTGCCTTATTGACTATGCCAAAGCCTTTGACTGTGTGAATCACAATAAACTGTGGAAAATTCTTCAAGAGATGGGAATACCAGACCACCTGATCTGCCTCTTGAGAAATTTGTATGCAGGTCAGGAAGCAACAGTTAGAACTGGACATGGAACAACAGACTGGTTCCAAATAGGAAATGGAGTACGTCAAGGCTGTATACTGTCACCCTGTTTATTTAACTTATATGCAGAGTACATCATGAAAATGCTGGACTGGAAGAAACACAAGCTGGAATCAAGATTGCCGGGAGAAATATCAGTAACCTCAGATATGCAGATGACACCACCCTTATGGCAGAAAGTGAAGAGGAACTCAAAAGCC
>NW_011454337.1:0-528 GCF_000754665.1 Bison bison bison | reverse complement strand
ACCCCCCAGCTGCTGCCCCTCCCGAGTGCGCAGTGGCCGCCGTGGCGGCTGCCAAGAGCGCGTGGGCACGAACACCCCGCCCCCACCTCCGCTCTGGGGGCGGGTGCGCCGGCCCCGCGGTGGGGCCGTGTGCCGCTCGTTGCCTACCGCGGCCCGCGCCTCCCCCTTCGAGTTGGGGAGGGTCCCGCTGGGCCCCGCCGGGCGTCCGGCAGGTGGGGGGGACCGGAGCGTGCGTGCGCCGCGTGTGCGCGCGGTCGGTCCCCGCGGTGTGGTGAGCCTTGGGGCAAAGGGGGGAAGGTGTCGGGGGCGCGACGTCCGGTCGGCCCCGGCTTCCCCAGCCCCGCAGCCGTGGTGCGGGAGAGCCTATCGCGCCCGCCCTCTCCCCACGAGCCGCAGCCGGTGGCGGCGTGCGGTCACGGTCGGGGCCGCCTCGCTCGAGAGCGTGATCCCCAGGATGTCAGGCCTCGGGGTGGCAGACTTAGATCGGAAGACGGATCTGTCGAGGACGGATGGCGGAAGACGGGTTCG
>NW_011454336.1:0-507 GCF_000754665.1 Bison bison bison | reverse complement strand
TGGCCCAGGGAAGTCCAATCTTCCATTCGAGTTGCGAAGGAAAGCTGGGGATTGCTCTCGAGTGACTGCAGGGCCAATAGACCTCATCTAGGCTTCTGTCCAGAAGCCAGTGTTCCTCTCCAGGGGCGACAGGGATCTCAGGGTTGCATTCCAGACACACCCGGGGAGACAGGCATTCATGTCGAGTGGAAGCAAAGAACCCCGCTCTGCTCTCGAGTCGCGACGGGTATCTCTTGGAGCTCACTGGGTGGACTAAAGGGAGTCAAGCCTCCTGAGGCGTTGGAGAGAAGTCGAGAGATTGGTCTCTAGGCCATACAGGAGACGAAGGCCCTCAACTCGCGGTGATGGGGAGTCTCAGGGTTGTTCTCGAGCGGCGGCCACAGTGTGCGATTTGTCCCTAGGTACGACGGCGAGGTCAGTGAGCCTCTCGTGGGGAGCCAGGGAAGTCCGGTTTCCATGCGAGTGGTGAGGGGGAGCACGTCATTGCTCTCGAGTCATGGTAGGGGA
>NW_011454335.1:0-529 GCF_000754665.1 Bison bison bison | reverse complement strand
TATAACTAATAATGAGAAAACAGAAAGAGAAATTAAGGAAACAATTCCATTCACCATTGCAACGGAAAGAATAAATACTTAGGAATATATCTACCTAAAGAACAAAAGACCTATATATAGAAAACTATAAAACACTGGTGAAAGAAATCAAAGAGGACACTAATAGATGGAGAAATATACCATGTTCATGGATTGGAAGAATCAATATAGTGAAAATGAGTATACTACCCAAAGCAATTTATAGATTCAATGCAATCCCTATCAAGCTACCAATGGTATTCGTCACAGAGCTAGAACAAATAATTTCACAATTTGTATGGAAATACAAAAAACCTCGAATAGCCAAAGCTATCTTGATAAAGAAGAATGGAACTGGAGGAATCAACCTGCCTGACTTCAGGCTCTACTACAAAGCCAACAGTTATCAAGACAGTATGGTACTGGCACAAAGACAGAAATATTGACCAATGGAACAAAATAGAAAGCCCAGAGATAAATCCACGCACATATGGACACCTTATCTTTGACA
>NW_011454334.1:0-535 GCF_000754665.1 Bison bison bison | reverse complement strand
CTGGGGGTCTTTTCCCGACGATGCACGGGCGAGTCACTGCCCTTTCGTGTTGACTTCATTCACGGGGTGGAGTTCGAAGAGGTGTCCGGGCATCGGGTTCTTATCAAGAGGGGACCGGGAAATCGGGGTCCTTCGGAATGTGGAACCACCCACGAGGCAACGTCTGGAATGTCGTCGTGAGACCGGCCTCATCCTGAGGTGCGACCGGAAGGTCGGGAACACCTTCCAGACAAAGCAGAGGAGTCGACCCTCCTGTCCAGATCAGCAGGGTAGAAGTGGCTCTGAGGAAGTGGTGCCGGAAAACTTCGGTGTTCCTCTCGAGGGAGCCCGGGATGTCGGGGCACTTTCTGGGTCGCATCAAGGGTGACAAGTACCGTTTCGAACTCCAATTCCTAAAGTGGGACTTCTCCTGAGACGCTGTAGCGGCACAGGGCTTCATCTTGCGATGACGGGGAACCACGTGGTTTTTCTCGAGGTGTAGCAGGATTCTCGAGTTACGACGGGGAATTCAGGTTACCTCTTGTGTTGGCCCAGG
>NW_011454333.1:0-519 GCF_000754665.1 Bison bison bison | reverse complement strand
GGGAAGTCCAATCTTCCATTCGAGTTGCAAGGAAAGCTGGGGATTGCTCTCGAGTGACTGCAGGGCCAATAGACCTCATCTGGGCTTGTGTCCAGAAGCCAATGTTCCTCTCCAGGGGCGACCGGGATCTCGGGGTTGCATTCCAGACGCACCCGGGGAGACAGGCATTCATCTCGAGTGGAAGCCAAGAACCCCGCTCTGCTCTCGAGTCGCGACGGGTATCTCTTGGCGCTCCCTGGGTGGACTAAAGGGAGTCAAGCCTCCTGAGGCGTTTGGAGAGAGGTCGCGAGGTTGTCCTCTAGGCCATGCAGGAGACGAAGGCCCTCATCTCCGCGATGACCGGGGAGTCTCGGGGTGGTTCTCGAGCGGCGGCCCCAGGGTGCGGTTTCTCACGAGGTACGACGGCAAGGTCAGTGAGCCGCTCGTGGGGCGCCAGGGAAGTCGGGTCTCCATGCGAGTGGCGAGGGGGAGCGCGTCATTGCTCTCGAGTCATGGTAGGGGAACCTGGCCTCGAGACGT
>NW_011454332.1:0-502 GCF_000754665.1 Bison bison bison | reverse complement strand
CGCAACTCGAATGGAAGATTCGGACTTCCCTGGGCCAACACAAGAGGCCATCCTGAATTCCCCGTCGTAATTTGAGAATCCTGCTACACCTCGAGAAAAACCACGTGGTTCCCCCGTCATCGTAAGATGTAGCCCTGTGCCGCTACAGCGTCTCAGGAGAAGTCCCACTTTCAGAATTGGAGTTCGAAATGGTACTTGTCACCCTTGATGCGACCCACAAAGTGCCCCGACATCCCAGTCTCCCTCGAGAGGAACACCGAAGTTTTCCGGCACCACTTCCTCTGAGCCTCTTCTACCCTCCTGATCTGGACAGGAGGGTCGACTCCTCTGCTTTGTCTGCAAGGGGTTCCCGACCTTCCGGTCGCACCTCAGGATGAGGCCGGTCTCACGACGACATTCCAGACGTGGCCTCGTGGGTGGTTCCACATTCCGAAGGACCCCGATTTCCCGGTCCCCTCTTGATAAGAACCTGATGCCCGGACACCTCTTCGAACTCCACCCT
>NW_011454331.1:0-503 GCF_000754665.1 Bison bison bison | reverse complement strand
AGAGAAGGGACCCAGATATGGGCTCAGGAGTATTTCCCACGGGTTTCAGCAAGTGCTGGACCCAGCCTAGTTCAGTGTAGTGAAGGAGATCAGCCTGAGAGTCAGATGCAGGCCAAGGAGTGTTTGTCAGGGTCTTGAACATGTGTAGGACCCAGCCTAGTTCAGTTCAGGGGCGAGAAATGGGGTCAGGAGTGTTTGTCTGGGCTTAAATATGGCCAGGATTTCAGCCGCTATCAGTGCAGGAACCAAGATGTGGTCTTAGGAGTGTTTGTCATGGTTGATATGGGAAGGAAACAGCCTGGTTTGTTGCAGGGACTGGGATGTTGGCACAACAGTATTTGTCATGGCTTCAACTTTGGAGGGACCCACCCTTGTTCAGGGCAGCGAGTGAGATGCAGGCTCAGTAGTGTTTCCTAGGGGATTGAACAAGGGGAGCACACACCTTAGATCAGGGACAGGGAGCGATTTGTGGGCTCAGGATTGCTTGCTGCGGGCTTAAATAA
>NW_011454330.1:0-503 GCF_000754665.1 Bison bison bison | reverse complement strand
GAAACACAAGCTGGAATCAAGATTGCTGGGAGAAATATTGTAACGTCACATATGCAGATGATACCACTCTTATGGCAGAAAGTGAAGAGGGAACTCAAAAGCCTCTTGATGAAAGTGAAAGTGGAGAGTGAAAAAGTTGGCTTAAAGCTCAACATTCAGAGAACGAAGATCATGGCACCCGTCCCAACACTTCATGGGAAATAGATGGGGAAACAGTGGAAACAGTGTCAGACTTTATTTTTTGGGGCTCCAAAATCACCACAGATGGTGACTGCAGCCATGAAATTAAAAGACGCTTACTCCTTGGAAGGAAAGTTATGACCAACCTAGATAGCATATTCAAAAGAAGAGATATTACTTTGCCAACAAAGGTCCGTCTGGTCAAGGCTATGGTTTTCCTGTGGTCGTGTATGGATGTGAGAGTTGGACTGTGAAGAAGGCTGTGCTCCGAAGAATTGATGCTTTTGAACTGTGTTGTTGGAGAAGACTCTTGAGAGTCCCTT
>NW_011454329.1:4668-5146 GCF_000754665.1 Bison bison bison | reverse complement strand
GACTTCTCCTGAGACACTGTAGCGGGAAAGGGCTTCATCTTGCGATGACGGGGGAACCACGTGGATTTTCTCGAGTTGCGGCAGGATTCTCGAGTTACGACGGGGAATTCAGGATGCCTCTTGTGTTGGCCCAGGGAAGTCCAATCTTCCATTCGAGTTGCGAAGGAAAGCTGGGGATTGCTCTCGAGTGACTGCAGGGCCAATAGACCTCATCTAGGCTTGTGTCCAGAAGCCAGTGTTCCTCTCCAGGGGCGAAAGGGATCTCGGGGTTGCATTGCAGACGCAACCGGGGAGACAGGCATCCATCTCGAGTGGAAGCAAAGAAACCCGCTCTGCTCTCGAGTCGCGACGGGTATCTCTTGGAGCTCACTGGGTGGACTAAAGGAGTCAAGCCTCCTGAGGCGTTTGGAGAGAGGTCGAGAGATTGGTCTCTAGGCCATACAGGAGACGAAGGCCCTCAAGTCGCGATGACGGGGGA
>NW_011454329.1:0-452 GCF_000754665.1 Bison bison bison | reverse complement strand
GCGAGAAAAACTGGGGATTGCTCTCGAGTGACTGCAGGGCCAATAGACCTCATCTAGGCTTCTGTCCAGAAGCCAAGGTTCCTCTCCAGGGGCGACAGGGATCTCAGGGTTGCATTCCAGACACACCCGGGGAGACAGGCATTCATGTCGAGTGGAAGAAAAGAACCCCGCTCTGCTCTCGAGTTGCGACGGGTATCTCTTGGAGCTCACTGTGTGGACTACAGGGAGTCAAGCCTCCTGAGGCGTTGGAGAGAGGTCGAGAAATTGGTCTCTAGGCCATACAGGAGACGAAGGCCCTCAACTCACAATGATGGGGGAGTCTCAGGGTTGTTCTCGAGCGGCGGCCACAGTGTGCGGTTTCTCCCTTGGTACAACGGCGAGGTCAGTGAGCCTCTCGTGGGGCGCCAGGGAAGTCGGGTCTCCATGCGAGTGGCGAGGGGAGCGCGTCATTG
>NW_011454328.1:0-500 GCF_000754665.1 Bison bison bison | reverse complement strand
GATTTCAGACTCCGATCGCAGGGTCCCTGCAGGACTGGGGACAGGAGAGTCAGGCCTCGTCTTGGGTTGAGGCATGGAACTCCGCTTGCCTCTCGAGGTGTCCCCGGGGAGAGAGGCCACTTGTCGAGCTATATTTGGAACCTGGGGGTTTTTTCCGGACGATGCACGGGCGAGTCACTGCCCCTTCGTGTTGACTTCATTCACAGGGTGGAGTTCGGAGAGGTGTCCGGGCATCGGGTTCTTACCAAGAGGGGACCGGGAAATCGGGGTGCTTCGCAATGTGGAAGCACCCACGAGGCCACGTCTGGAATGTCGTCGTGAGCCCGGCCTAATCCTGAGGTGCGACCGGAAGGTCGGGAACCCCTTCCAGACAAAGCAGGGGAGTCGACCCTTCTGACGAAATCAGGAGGGTAGAAGGGGCTCAGAGAAGTGGTGCCGGAAAACTTCGGTGTTCCTCTCCTGGGAGACCGGGATGCCAGGGAAATTTGTGGGGGCGCATC
>NW_011454327.1:0-567 GCF_000754665.1 Bison bison bison | reverse complement strand
GAAAAACCACGTGGCTCCCCCGTCATCGCAAGATGAAGCCCTTTCCCGCTACAGCGTCTCAGGAGAAGTCCCCCATTAGGAATTGGAGGTCGAAAGGGCACTTGGCACCCTTGATGCGACCCACAAAGTTCCCCGAAATCCCGGTCTCCCTCGAGAGGAACACTGAGGTTTTCCGGCACCCCCTCCTCTGAGCCCTTTCTCCCCTCCTGATCTGGACAGGAGGGTCGACTCCCCTGCTTTGTCTGGAAGGGGTTCCCGACCTTCCGGTCGCACCTCAGGATGAGGCCGGTCTCACGAAGACATTCCAGACGTGGTCTCGTGCGTGGTTCCACATTCCGTAGGACCCCGATTTCCCGGTCCCCTCTTGAGAAGAACCCGATGCCCGGACACCTCTCCGAACTCCACCCTGTGAATGAAGTCCACACGAAGGGGCAGTTTTTCCGTGCATCGTTCGGAAAAACCCCAGGTTCCAAATACAGCTCGACAAGCGGCCTCTCTCCCCGGGGACATCTCGAGAGGCTAGCGGAGTTCCATGCCTCAACCCAAGACGAGGCCTGACTCTACTGT
>NW_011454326.1:0-524 GCF_000754665.1 Bison bison bison | reverse complement strand
GCAGGGACCCTGCGATTGGAGTCTGAAATCAGAGGTACCCTGCGGTTCCTGCCTCAACTGGAGATGAGGCCCTCTTCCAATGCACCAAAGCCAGTGGGGTCCCGAGAGGCCCCTCCCACCTCCAGTTTCCCTGGCTTCTCAGAGCCACCATGAGAAGCTCCCTGAGGTCACCTGCACAAGTCGAGGGAACCCAGGGTTTCCTGCCTCAACCCGAGAAAGACCTCGAGAGACCTTCTTCAATGCGTCTCGAGGCCAGATTCCCCTACCATGGCTCGGGAGCAATGACGCGCTCCCCCTCGCCACTCGCATGGAGACCCGACTTCCCTGGCGCCCCACGAGATGCTCACTGACCTCGCCGTCGTACCTCGTGAGAAACCGCACACTGGGGCCGCCGCTCGAGAACAACCCCGAGATTCCCCCGTCACCGAGAGATGAGGGCCTTCGTCTCCTGCATGGTCTGGAGACCAATCTCGCCACCTCTCTCCAAACGCCTCAGGAGGCTTGACTCCCTTGAGTCCACCCAG
>NW_011454325.1:0-536 GCF_000754665.1 Bison bison bison | reverse complement strand
GGTCTCACGACGACATTCCAGACGTGGCCTCGTGGGTGCTTCCACGTTGCGAAGCACCCCGATTTCCCGGTCCCCTCTTGATAAGAACCCCGATGCCCGGACACCTCTCCGAACTCCACCCTGTGAATGAAGTCAACACGAAGGGGCAGTGACTCGCCCGTGCGTCGTCTGGAAATACCCCCAGGTTCCAAATACAGCTCGACAAGTGGCCTCTCTCCCCGGGGACACCTCGAGAGGCAAGCGGAGTTCCATGCCTCAACCCAAGACGAGGCCTGACTCTCCTGTCCCCAGCCGGCAGGGACCTTGCGATTGGAGTCTGAAATCAGAGGATCCCTGAGGTTCCTGCCTCAGCTGGAGATGAGGCCCTCTTCCAATGCACCAAACCCCGTGGAGTCCCGAGAGGCCCCTCCCACCTCCAGTTTCCCTGACTTCTCAGAGCCACCATGAGAAGCCCCCTGAGGTGACCTGCACAAGTCGAGGGAAGCCAGGGTTTCCTGCCTCCACCCGAGAAAGACCTCGAGAGACCTTCTTCAACA
>NW_011454324.1:0-531 GCF_000754665.1 Bison bison bison | reverse complement strand
GAAGCCTAGATGAAGTCTATTGGCCCTGCAGTCACTCGAGAGAATCCCCAGCTTTCCTTCGCAACTCGAATGGAAGATTGGACTTCCCTGGGCCAACACAAGAGGCATCCTGAATTCCCCGTCGTAATTCGAGAATCCTGCTACACCTCGAGAAAACCACGTGGTTCCCCCGTCATCGCAAGATGTAGCCCTGTGCCGCTACAGCGTCTCAGGAGAAGTCCCACGTTAGGTATTGGAGGTCGAAACGGTACTTGGCACCCTTGATGCGACCCACAAAGTTCCCCGACATCCCGGTCTCCCTCGAGAGGAACACCGAGGTTTTCCGACACCACTTCCTCTGAGCCCCATCTACCCTCCTGATCTGGACAGGAGGGTCGACTCCCCTGCTTTGTCTGGAAGGGGTTCCCGACCTTCCGGTCACACCTCAGGATGAGGCCGGTCTCACGACGACATTCCAGACGTGGCCTCGTGGGTGGTTCCACATTCCGAAGGACCCCGATTTCCCGGTCCCCTCTTGATAAGAACCCGATG
>NW_011454323.1:0-507 GCF_000754665.1 Bison bison bison | reverse complement strand
GAGATCCCGGTCGCCCCTGGAGAGGAACATTGGCTTCTGGACTCAAGCCTAGATGAGGTCTGTTGGCCCTGCAGTCACTCGAGAGCAATCCCCAGCTTTCCTTCGCAACTCGAATGGAAGATTGGACTTCCCTGGGCCAACACAAGAGGCATCCCGAATTCCCCGTCGTAACTCGAGAATCCCGCCGCAACTCGAGAAAAACCACGTGGTTGCCCCTTCATTGCAAGATGAAGCCCTTTCCCGCTACAGCGTCTCAGGAGAAGTCCCACGTTAGGAATTGGAGGTCGAAACGGTACTTCGGCACCTTGACTGCGCCCCCACCAAGTTCCCGGCATCCCGGTCTCCCTGGAGAGGAACACCGAGGTTTTCCGGCACCACTTCCTCTGAGCCCCTTCTACCCTCCTGATCTCCACAGGAGGGTCGACTCCCCTGCTTTGTCTGGAAGGGGTTCCCGACCTTCCGGTCGCACCTCAGGATGAGGCCGGTCTCACGACGACATTCCAGACG
>NW_011454322.1:0-533 GCF_000754665.1 Bison bison bison | reverse complement strand
TCACAGATAAATAGCTTGGAGACAAGGATTGAGAAGATGCAAGAAAGGTTTAACAAGGACCTAGAAGAAATAAAAAAGAGTCAGTATATAATGAATACTGCAATAAATGAAATTAAAAACACTCTGGAGGCAACAAATAGTAGAATAACAGAGGCAGAAGATAGGATTAGTGAATTAGAAGATAGAATGGTAGAAATAAATAAATCAGAGAGAATAAAAGAAAAACGAATTAAAAGAAATGAGGACAATCTCAGAGACATCCAGGACAATATTAAACGCTACAACATTCGAATCATAGGGGTTCCAGAAGAAGAAGACAAAAGAAAGACCATGAGAAAATACTTGAGGAGATAATAGTTGAAAACTTCCCTAAACTGGGGAAGGAAATAATCACCCAAGTCCAAGAAACCCAGAGAATCCCAAACAGGATAAACCCAAGGCGAAACACCCCAAGACACATATTAATCAAATTAACAAAGATCAAACACAAAGAACAAATATTAAAAGCAGCAAGGGAAAAACAACAAATAACA
>NW_011454321.1:0-526 GCF_000754665.1 Bison bison bison | reverse complement strand
GAAAGAGCCTCCACTCAGAGGAGGAGCAGCAGGAAGAAGAGCAACAAACATTACAAAGTTAGGTATTTTTCTTGGGGAAACTTTTCAGCTATGATGCAGATTAAGTGACTTGTCCAAGGTCACAAAGCTAATCGGTGCCAGAGTTAGCATTTGAAACCAAATGTTTCTGGTTGTGGTAGTTTTGTTTTTGTTTTATTGGGGTCTTTGGGTTTATTTTACTCTGCCAATAATACACAAATGAATGATTGAAATGAGTTAGCTGTTTGGAAGTAACTTTATAGGGTCAGTTCTACAGGCTCCTAAAAAATTCAGAATTCATGAGTTAAAATCACCCCTTGCTTTTGGCTTGGTTTTCAATGGTTTATTTTCACAAGCCAAACACAGCTTCAATGGGCCCAAATTTGCTGGCATTAAGGGTTTCCTGTATGGCTAATTCTGCATGTAAAATCCTGGAAGCCAGTTCTAAAGATGGATTTTGAGAATGCGTTGGTGTTGCCCCTGGAGTCAAGCCTAACCTCTCAAGGAG
>NW_011454320.1:0-505 GCF_000754665.1 Bison bison bison | reverse complement strand
CGAAGGAGAGATGGCCTAGGCGACTATTATATGCTAATCAGAGATGTCAAGAATAATAGTATGAGGAGAGCTCAGTAGGAAAATTCGGTAGAGAAAAGAGACTGAGTAGCTTGGTTTACGGGGAAGACCAATCAAACTTCAAGACAAGAAGTTTGCACCACTTACGTAGGCCGCAGGCACCCTCTCGAATAGCGAAAGGTGCCTCACCCTAGACACCTTCTCGAGTGGGTCTTAGCAGCCCAGGCATAATTAGGAAGCGTGGTGGGTTCCGCGCTCCAGATGGAGACTCAGCTGGAAGTTAAAGGGAAGAATGACAAGGAACTTTATGAATTGGAACTGTAAGTTAACTCTTTGACAGAGAGAGCGAGATGGTGGTGGGGGACAGCCCCCAGTGAAATCAGAGGTGAGAGCACCAAGGAATACAGTAGGCAGACTCTGGTTTTTAGGGGGGGACATGCTCGAGAATATCCGGGTGGACGCCTGAGGCTCGATCCCGCATTTGCGT
>NW_011454319.1:0-503 GCF_000754665.1 Bison bison bison | reverse complement strand
AGGTCCCTGTACGGGCGCCACCTGACGGGGGACCAGCCTCAGCTGATCCAGGGTATTCGAAGGAGAGATGGCCTAGGCAACTATTTATATGCTAATCAGAGATGTCAAGAATAAGAGTATGAGGATAGCTCAGTAGGAAAATTCGGTATAGAAAAGAGACTGAGTAGCTTGGTTTATGCGGGAGACCAATCAAACTTCAAGACAAGAAGTTTGCACCCCTTCCGTCGGCCGCAGGCGCCCTCTCGAATAGCGGAAGGTGCCTCACCCTAGACACCTTCTCAAGGGGGTCTTAGCAGCCCAGGCATAATTAGTAAGCGTGGTGGGTTCCTCGCTCCACATGGAGACTCAGCTGGAAGTTCAAGGGAAGAATGACAAGGAACTTTATGAATTGGAGTTGTAAGTTAACTCTTTGACAGAGAGAGCGAGATGGTGGTGGGGGACAGCCCCCAGTGAAATCAGAGGTGAGAGCACAAAGCAAGAAAGGAGGCAGACTCTGGTTTTTG
>NW_011454318.1:0-568 GCF_000754665.1 Bison bison bison | reverse complement strand
TTGGCCCTGCAGTCACTCGAGAGCAATACCCAGCTTTCTTTGCAACTCGAATGGAAGATTGGACTTGCCTGGGCCAACACAAGAGGCATCCTGAATTCCCCGTCGTAACTCGAGAATCCCGCTGTAACTCGAGGAAAACCCCGTGGATCCCCCGTCATCGCAAGATGAAGCCCTTTCCCGCTACAGCGTCTCAGGAGAAGTCCCACGTTAGGAATTGGAGGTCGAAAGGGCACTTGGCACCCTTGATGCGACCCACAAAGTTCCCCGAAATCCCGGTCTCCCTCGAGAGGAACACTGAGGTTTTCCGGCACCCCCTCCTCTGAGCCCTTTCTCCCCTCCTGATCTGGACAGGAGGGTCGACTCCCCTGCTTTGTCTGGAAGGGGTTCCCGACCTTCCGGTCGCACCTCAGGATGAGGCCGGTCTCACGAAGACATTCCAGACGTGGCCTCGTGGGTGGTTCCACATTCCGTAGGACCCCGATGTCCCGGTCCCCTCTTGAGAAGAACCCGATGCCCGCACACCTCTCCGAACTCCACCCTGTGAATGATGTCAACACGAAGGGGAAGT
>NW_011454317.1:0-512 GCF_000754665.1 Bison bison bison | reverse complement strand
GAGGAACATTGGCTTCTGGACACAAGCCTAGATGAGGTCTATTGGCCCTGCAGTCACTCGAGAGCAATCCCCAGCTTTCCTCCGCAACTCGAATGCAAGATTGGACCTGCCTGGGCCAACACAAGAGGCATCCTGAATTCCCCGTCGTAACTCGAGAATCCCGCCGCAACTCGAGAAAAACCACGTGGTTCCCCCGTCATCGCAAGATGAAGCCCTTTCCCGCTACAGCGCCTAAGGAGAAGTCCCACGTGAGGAATTGGAGGTCGAAACGGTACTTGGCACCCTTGATGCGCCCCCACAAAGTTCCCCGGCATCCCGGTCTCCCTGGAGAGGAACACCGAGGTTTTCCGGCACCACTTCCTCTGAGCCCCTTCTACCCTCCTGATCTCCACAGGAGGGTCGACTCCCCTGCTTTGTCTGGAAGGGGCTCCCGACCTTCCGGTCGCACCTCAGGATGAGGCCGGTCTCACGACGTCATTCCAGACGTGGCCTCGTGGGTGCTTCCACGTTGC
>NW_011454316.1:0-539 GCF_000754665.1 Bison bison bison | reverse complement strand
GTAATCTCTTCCTTATGTGCACTCCACAACTGGACCGCTCAGAGTTGTTCACAGAGTATACAGAGAGAGAAGAAGGAGGAAGGTGGCAGAGGTGGCCAGGAGGATAAATGGGGGGAATGAAAAGGAGAGAGACAGATCCAGCCAGTAATCAGTTCCCTAAGTGTTCTCCACCGTCTGAAACACACAGAAATTCACAGAGTTGGGTAGAGTAGAGAGGGGTTAGGGAGGAGACACAGGCGACCTGGTGGAGAAAAAGGAGAGTCCAAAGGGAGAGAGAGCAGTTAGGCCAGTAATCTCACTCCCTAGTGAAAAATGGGTACTGAAGATTGGATTCTTAAAGGTACAAAATTGGTAACAAATACATAAAAGCAAAAATTAAAAATCTAGAGTAGAGTTTGGATTTCAAAAATATCATGTTAAAGAAAAGAAGAAGGAAAAGATAGAAAAAAGAACAAACAAAAACAAACAAGGTCGTGAAAATTATAAAGAAAATATAGGCACAAAATTGATAACTAATACCAAAAAGCAAAAGTTAAAAA
>NW_011454315.1:0-523 GCF_000754665.1 Bison bison bison | reverse complement strand
TTGTCGAGCTGTATTTGGAACCTGGGGTTTTTTCCGAACGATGCACGGAAAAACTGCCCCTTCGTGTGGACTTCATTCACAGGGTGGAGCTCGGAGATGTGTCCGGGCATCGGGTTCTTCTCAAGAGGGACCGGGAAATCGGGGTCCTACGGAATGTGGAACCACCCACGAGGCCACGTCTGGAATGTCTTCGTGAGACCGGCCTCATCCTGAGGTGCGACCGGAAGGTCGGGAACCCCTTCCAGACAAAGCAGGGGAGTCGACCCTCCTGTCCAGATCTGGAGGGGAGAAAGGGCTCAGAGGAGGGGTGCCGGAAAACCGCAGTTTTCCTCTCGAGGGAGACCGGGATTTCCGGGAACTTTGTGGGTCGAATCAAGGGTGCCAAGTGCCCGTTCGACCTCCAGTTCCTAACGTGGGACTTCTCCTGAGACGCTGTAGCGGGAAAGGGCTTCATCTTGCGATGACGGGGAGCCACGTGGTTTTCTCGAGTTACGGCGGGATTCTCGAGTTACGACGGGGAATT
>NW_011454314.1:0-513 GCF_000754665.1 Bison bison bison | reverse complement strand
CTTTGCTTCCACTCGAGATGAATGCCTGTCTCCCCGGATGCGTCTGGAATGCAACCCCGAGATCCCTGTCGCCCCTGGAGAGGAATATTGGCTTCTGGACACAAGCCTAGATGAGTTCTATTGGCCCTGCAGTCACTCGAGAGCAATCCCCAGCTTTCCTTCGCAACTCGAATGGAAGATCGGACTTGCCTGGGCCAACACAAGAGGCATCCTGAATTCCCCGTCGTAACTCGAGAATCCCGCCGTAACTCGAGAAAAACCACGTGGCTCCCCCGTCATTGCAAGATGAAGCCCTTTACCGCTACAGCGTCTCAGGAGAAGTCCCACGTTCGGAATTGGAGGTCAAAAGGGCACTTGGCACCCTTGATGCGACCCGCAAAGTTCCCCGAAATCCCGGTCTCCCTCGAGAGGAACACTGAGGTTTTCCGGCACCTCCTCCTCTGAGCCCTTTCTCCCCTCCTGATCTGGACAGGAGGGCCCACTCCACTGCTTTGTCTGGAAGGGGTTCCCGAC
>NW_011454313.1:0-549 GCF_000754665.1 Bison bison bison | reverse complement strand
GACTCCTCTGCTTTGTCTGGAAGGGGTTCCCGACCTTCCGGTCGCACCTCAGGATGAGGCCGGTCTCACGACGACATTCTAGACGTGGCCTCGTGGGTGGTTCCACATTCCGAAGGACCCCGATTTCCCGGTCCCCTCTTGATAAGAACCCGATGCCCGAACACCTCTTCGAACTCCACTCTGTGAATGAAGTCAACACGAAGGGGTAGTGACTCGCCCGTGCATCGTCGGGAAAACAACCCCAATTCCAAATACTGCTCGACAAGTGGCCTGTCTCCCCGGGAACACCTCGAGAGGCAAGCGGAGTTCCATGCCTCAACACAAGACGAGGCCTGACTCTCCTGTCCCAAGTCTGCAGGGACCCTGGGATCGGAGTCTGAAATCAGAGGAACCCTGAGGTTCCTGCCTCAACTGGAGATGAGGCCCTCTTCCAATGCACCAAACCCAGTGGAGTGCCGAGAGGCCCCTCCCACCACCAGTTTCCCTGACTTCTCAGAGCCACCATGAGAAGCCCCCTGAGGTCACCTACACAAGTCGAGGGACACCAGG
>NW_011454312.1:0-514 GCF_000754665.1 Bison bison bison | reverse complement strand
TCCACTGAATTTCCTCACTGAGCTATCCTCATTCTATTACGCTTTATATCCTTAATTAACATTTAATTAAGCAGTTGTTCCTGATCTTCGCCTACGCCGTCTCTCCTTCGAATACCCTGGATCAGCCGGGGCTGGTCCCCGGCACCCTACCATGGCTCGAGAGCAATGACGCGCTCGCCCTCCCCACTCGCTTGGAGACCCGACTTCCCTGGCGCCCCACTAGAGGCTCACTGACCTCGCCGTCATACCTCGTGAGAAAGCGCACACTGGGGCCGCCGCTCGAGAACAACCGCGAGCCTCCCCCGTCATCGCGACTTGAGGGCCTTCGTCTCCTGTATGGCCTAGAGACCAATCTCTCGACCTCTCTCCAAACGCCTCAGGAGGCTTGACTCCCTTTAGTCCACCCAGTGAGCTCCAAGAGATACCCATCGCGACTCGAGAGCAGAGCGGGGTTCTTTGCTTCCACTCGAGATGGATGCCTGTCTCGCCTGGTGCGTCTGGAATGCAACCCCGA
>NW_011454311.1:0-508 GCF_000754665.1 Bison bison bison | reverse complement strand
AATTCAGAAGCACTTTTGCTGGATGGTTCTGGCTCAGAGTCTTTGATAGAATTACAGTCAAGCTGTTAAGCAGGGCCATAGTGATCTGAAGGCTCGACAGAGGATGGAACATTTACTTTCAAGCTCACTCACATGTTGTTTAGCTGCTCTTGGTTCCTTACTCCACCCTAAATAGGACTGCTGACAGTATTCCAGCTGGTTTCCCCCAGAGGGATTGGGGGAGGGAAGGTGACTATTTTTGTGGTTTTTAATCAAGTCTTAAAAAATACTTTTGTAAACCAACACATTTTAAGCTTTTCTAAAAAGAAGACTGTTTTAAGGCATCATCTTCATCACATTCCTGTGTCCCTCCCATCATTCCTCATCACCCCTTAAAGGTGAATTGTTGTGATGGCAGAGACTCCCTGACATGTTTCCTGTAGACATAGTTAGTATTGAAGTCAAAGAAGTAATTTTACTTGTTAGTTTTTTGTGTATGATGAAGCTGTACCAAAATTTTGCTCAGAAG
>NW_011454310.1:0-509 GCF_000754665.1 Bison bison bison | reverse complement strand
TGCCGGGGAACTTGTGGGGGCGCATCAAGGGTGCCAAGTACCGTTTCGACCTCCAATTCCTAACGTGGGACTTCTCCTGAGACGCTGTAGCGGGAAAGGGCTTCATCTTGCGATGACAGGGGAACCAGGTGGTTTTTCTCGAGTTGCGGCGGGATTCTCGAGTTCCGACGGGGGATTCGGGATGCCTCTTGTGTTGGCCCAGGGAAGTCCAATCTTCCATTCGAGTTGCGAAGGCAAGAGGGATTCGCTCTCGAGTGACTCGCAGGCATAGACGTCAGTCTAGCTTGTAGTCCGAGAGACCAAGTGTTCCTCTCCAGGGCGACCGGGATCTCGGGGTTGCATTCCAGACGCACCCGGGGAGACAGGCATTCATCTCGAGTGGAAGCAAAGAACCCCGCTCTGCTCTCGAGTCGCGACGGGTCTCTCTTGGAGCTCACTGGGTGGACTAAAGGGAGTCAAGCCTCCTGAGGCGTTTGGAGAGAGGTCGCGAGGTTGGCCTCTAGGCCATG
>NW_011454309.1:0-531 GCF_000754665.1 Bison bison bison | reverse complement strand
CTCGCGTCAGCACTGCCTTCCCCACATACGGGAGTTTTCCAGCTGCTGGGGATGAGCCCTGAGTGTCTGCAGAGCAGCGGGTGGCCGGTTGCTATTGGAGCCAGGAGGGCAGTGCCCTCCCGGGGGCCCTTTTGCCGTGAAATTGCCGATCTTCCAAATGGACAGGCTCTGGCTCGTCTGACAGAGTGAGTTCTCTTTTCTTCTAACAGCACTCTTCTTCCCCGTGTGTTTCAGCCGACCCCACTTGGGCAGCACCCCGGACCTCAGGTTCCCTGTGGCGGACCGGCCGGCAGACTCCTTGGGCAACGGGGCGGTGCTGCGGTGCCCCCAGAAAGGCCGGATGGCAGCGCTGCACGATGAGCCATCCAAGGCAAGGACCCCGCAGCCCCCTTCCCATTCCTGGTGGGCACCTTGTGAGGCACCTGCCCCCTCACACTGTGGTCCTGAGGTGGGTTTGGAACAAAGCGCTGATAGATTGCTTTACGTCTCCCCATTTTCCTTTTTCTGGCTAAGAGTTTACTTTGAAGGCAT
>NW_011454308.1:0-528 GCF_000754665.1 Bison bison bison | reverse complement strand
GTAATCCAAGTCTATGCCCCAACCAGTAAACCGAAGAAGCTGAAGTTGAATGGTTCTATGAAGACCTACAAGACCTTTTAGAACTAAACCCAAAAAAGAATGTCCTTTACATTATAGGGGACTGGAAATGCAAAAGTAGGAAGTCAAGAAACACCTGAAGTAACAGGCAAATGTGGCCTTGGAATACGGAATGAAGCAGGGCAAAGACTAATAGAGTTTTGCTAAGAAAATGCACTGGTCATAACAAACAGCCTCTTCCAACAGCACAAGAGAAGACTCTACACATGGACATCACCAGATGGTCAACACCGAAATCAGATTGATTATATTCTTTGCAGCCAAAGATGGAGAAGCTCTATACTGTCAGCAAAAACAAGACCAGGAGCTGACTGTGGCTCAGACCATGAACTCCTTATTGCCAAATTCAGACTTAAATTGAAGAAAGTAGGGAAAACCACTAGGCCATTCAGGTATAACCTAAATCAAATCCCTTATGATTATACAGTGGAAGTGAGAAATAGATTTAAG
>NW_011454307.1:0-529 GCF_000754665.1 Bison bison bison | reverse complement strand
GACTTGCAGCCTACCAGGCTCCTCCATCCATGGGATTTTCCAGGCAAGAGTACTGGATGGGGTGTCATTGCCTTCTCCAATGACAAATCTAGACAGCATATTAAAAAGCAGAATTATTACTTTGCCAACAGAGGTCTGTCTAGTCAAAGCTATGGTTTTTCCAGTGGTCGTGTATGGATGTGAGAGTTGGACTATAAAGAAAGCTGAGTGCCGAAGAACTGATGTATTTTGTTTTTAATTTAATTTAATTTTATTTTAAACTTTACAATATTGTATTAGTTTTGCCAAATATCGAAATGAATCCGCCACAGGTATACCCGCATTCCCCATCCAGAACCCTCCTCCCTCCTCCCCCACCCCCTACCCTCCCTCTGGGTCGTCCCAGTGCACCAGCCCCAAGCATCCAGTATCGTGCATCGAACCTGGACTGGTGACTCGTTTCATACATGATATTATACATGTTTCAATGCTATTCTCCCAAATCTCCCCACCCTCTCCCTCTCCCACAGAGTCCATAAGACTGATCTAT
>NW_011454306.1:0-503 GCF_000754665.1 Bison bison bison | reverse complement strand
GAGAACATTCTGCTTGATACTCTGTCTAGCTAACCCCAAAAAAAGATGCCTTTTTCATTATAGGGGACTGGAATGCAAAAGTAGGAAGTCAAGAAACACCTGGAGTAACAGGCAAATTTGGCCTTGGAATACGGAATGAAGCAGGGCAAAGACTAATAGAGTTTTGCCAAGAAAATGCACTGGTCATAACAAACACCCTCTTCCAACAACACAAGAGAAGACTCTATACATAGACATCACCAGATGGTCAACACCGAAATCAGATTGATTATATTCTTTGCAGCCAAAGATGGAGAAGTCTCTATACAGTCAGCAAAAACAAGACCAGGAGCTGACCGTGGCTCAGACCATGAACTCCTTATTGCCAAATTCAGACTGAAATTGAAGAAAGTAGGGAAAACCACTAGACCATTCAGGTATGACCTAAATCAAATCCCTTATGATTATACAGTGGAAGTGAGAAATAGATTTAAGGGCCTAGATCCGATAGAGTGCCTGATGAA
>NW_011454305.1:0-519 GCF_000754665.1 Bison bison bison | reverse complement strand
AGGGTATTCGAAGGAGAGATGGCCTAGGCGACTATTTATATGCTCATCAGAGATATCAAGAATAATAGTATAAGGATAGCTCAGTAGGAAAATTCGGTGGAGAAAAGAGACTGAGTAGCTTGGTTTACGCGGGAGACCAAGAAAACTTCAAGACAAGAAGTTTGCACCACTTACGTAGGCCGCAGGCGCCCTCTCAAAGAGCGAAAGTTGCCTCACCCTAGACACCTTCTCAGGTGGGTCTTAGCAGCCCAGGCATAATTAGGAAGCGTGGTGGGTTTCGCGCTCCAGATGGAGACTCGGCTGGAAGTTACAGGGAAGAATGACAAGGAACTTTATGAATTGGAGCTGTAAGGTAACTCTTTGACAGAGAGAGCAAGATGGTGGTGGGGGACAGCCCCCAGTGAAATCAGAGGTGAGAGCACAAAGCAATAAAGTAGGCAGACTCTGGTTATTTTGGGGTGGAGATGCTCGAGAATATCCGGGTGGACTCCTGAGGCTCGGTCCCGCATTTGCCTATGC
>NW_011454304.1:0-518 GCF_000754665.1 Bison bison bison | reverse complement strand
ACTCTGGCTGTGGAGCTGCCTCCCCAAGCCAGGGGGCACCGGGACCCTGATTCCCTCCGTGCGGCGCTCAGTCTGGGCGGGGAAGCACCAGCTTGGGAATGCAGCCTGGGGCGCTTCCTTTCCCTCGGAAAGAGCTCTCCCTGCGGGAGGCTTTGGCAGTGTGCACACCCCCAGCCCCTAAGCCCTCTGCAAGGACGCCTGGCTCCTAGGTCCGAAGGGAAGGCGAGAGCTGAGCTGAGGCACCAGTCAGGCACCAGTCACGTCTCCCACACTCCCGCAGCCTGCTCCTTCCCGGGCGCGAACGCTAGAAGCTGGGCAGGGCTTGGGGAGGCTCGCCCAGGCCAGAGCAGCCTCTCGGCCGGGGCTCTGTGCTATCGCGCCTGGGCGCAGAGCTGGAGCTCCGCCGGTGTGGAAGCTCCCTCGGTCCTTCTCAGTAACAGGCTTTCAAGCACCCGCCGGCAGCCAGCCTCTTCTCTCCCGCGTTCCGGGCATTGGGCTCCAAACCTGGGACCAAAGTA
>NW_011454303.1:0-506 GCF_000754665.1 Bison bison bison | reverse complement strand
AAGAGCTGCCACCTTGAGCTGGGTTGATGACTTAATATTTTATTTTTGTCATTTTCTCCTCCTGACCCCTTGTTCTGGGGTAAGTCAAAAAGACAACAAAATTGCACAAAAGATGGGAAACAAAAAAAGAGAACGAAGAAAGCAGAAAGTCTAATAGAGATTGCTCCTTTCTGAAGAATAGAGCTTCTTAGCACTATTGAGACTTATACATTGGTCTGCCACGTTAGGAAAAGTCAGCATGAAGGAAGACCTGATGTTGTAAAACCAATAAATTAAGAGATAATTACAGAAGGATTCTCCTTCAATCCCTTTATATAGAAATCTCCCATGGAACATTTAAACTATGATTTGATTTACTCCTCCCGAATCACTTATGGCACAACTTTTTAGGAACACACCTCTATGTAAAGGCATAAAGCAAAGAACAGCTGTGATGTTGAGTGCCCTCCTGGGTGCTGTGCTCACTTCCAAATTTGTCTAAATGTCATAAGATTTGCCTCACTCAT
>NW_011454302.1:0-540 GCF_000754665.1 Bison bison bison | reverse complement strand
AACCTTGAAGAGTAGTGAGTTTCCGTTGCTGGAAGTATTCAAGCAAAGATTAGATGGTTGCTTGTCATCTAAAAAGCTATAGACCAGATTTGGTTTACAAACTAACTGGAGAAGCTTATAAACATGTTGTGCAACACCTCTTTACTTGCTTCTCATATTTAGGTGTGCCAAAGTTTTAAAAACTGATAATGCCCCTTTGAAGCTGCAGAGAGATTGTTTACTAACTTTAAATGATTTCCAAAATTATTAGGGGACATTAATTGGATATGCCCACATTTAAAACTGACTACTGCAGATTTAAAGCCTTTATTTGATTGCTTTAAAATTGATCCTAATTCCAGTTCTAAGAGAAAGTTGACTAATGAGACAGAGTTAGCTCTTGTTGAAGTGTATGAGACTTTAAATGATCAGTTAATTAAGATTAATATTACCAAAAGATGAGATTAAATTATTCTTCCCACAAAACATACACCTACAGGGTGCTTGTGACAAAAGGCCCATTGGTTCCATCTACCAGTGACCCCAAGAAAATAGTTTTAT
>NW_011454301.1:0-530 GCF_000754665.1 Bison bison bison | reverse complement strand
CTAGGGGAGTCGACCCTCCTGTCCAGATCAGGAGGGGTAGAAGTGGCTCTGAGGAAGTGCTGCCGGAAAACCTCGGTGTTCCTCTCGAGGGAGACCGGGATGCCGGGGAACTTTGTGCGTCGCATCAAGGGTGCTAAGAACGTTTCGACCTCCAATAACTAACGTGGGACTTCTCCTGAGGCGCTGTAGCGGGAAATGGCTTCATCTTGCGATGACGGGTGAACCACGCGGTTTTCCTCGAGTTGCGGCGGGATTCTCGAGTTACGACGGGGAATTCAGGTTACCTCTTGTGTTGGCCCAGGGAAGTCCAATCTTCCATTCGAGTTGCGAAGGAAAGCTGGGGATTGCTCTAGAGTGACTGCAGGGCCAAGATACCTCATCTAGGCTTCTGTCCAGAAGCCAGTGTTCCTCTCCAGGGGCGACAGGGTTCTCGGGGTTGCATTCCAGACACACCCGGGGAGACAGGCATTCATCTCGAGTGGAAGCAAAGATCTCCGCTCTGCTCTCGAGTCGCGACGGGTATCTCTTGG
>NW_011454300.1:0-514 GCF_000754665.1 Bison bison bison | reverse complement strand
AAATAGCCTGGAGACAAGGATTGAGAAGATGCAAGAAAGGTTTAACAAGGACCTAGAAGAATAAAAAAGAGTCAATATATAATGAATAATGCAATAAAATGAAATTAAAAACACTCTGGAGGCAACAAATAGTAGAATAACAGAGGCAGAAGATAGGATTAGTGAATTAGAAGGTAGAATGGTAGAAATAAATGAATCAGAGAGGATAAAAGAAAAACGAATTAAAAGAAATGAGGACAATCTCAGAGACCTCCAAGACAATATTAAATGCTACAACATTCGAATCATAGGGGTTCCAGAAGAAGAAGAAAAAAAGAAAGACCATGAGAAAATACTTGAGGAGATAATAGTGGAAAACTTCCCTAAAATGGGGAATGAAATAATCACCCACGTCCAAGAAACCCAGAGAGTCCCAAACAGGATAAACCCAAGGAGAAACACCCCTAGACACATATTAATCAAATTAACAAAGATCAAACACAAAGAACAAATATTAAAAGCAGCAAGGGAAAAA
>NW_011454299.1:0-510 GCF_000754665.1 Bison bison bison | reverse complement strand
CTGAGACGCTGTAGCGGGAAAGGGCTTCACTTGCGATACGGGGGACCACGTGGTTTTTCTCGAGTTGCGGCGGGATTCTCGAGTTACGACGGGGAATTCGGGATGCCTCTTGTGTTGGCCCAGGGAAGTCCAATCTTCCATTCGAGTTGCGAAGGAAAGCTGGGGATTGCTCTCGAGTGACTGCAGGGCCAATAGACCTCATCTAGGCTTGTGTCCAGAAGCCAATGTTCCTCTCCAGGGCGACCGGGATCTCGGGGTTGCATTCCAGACGCACCCGGGGAGACAGGCATTCATCTCGAGTGGAAGCAAAGAACCCCGCTCTGCTCTCGAGTCGCGACGGGTATCTCTTGGAGCTCACTGGGTGGACTAAAGGGAGTCAAGCCTCCTGAGGCCGTTTGGAGAGAGGTCGCGAGGTTGGCCTCTAGGCCATGCAGGAGACGGAAGGCCCTCATCTCCGCGATGACGGGGAGTCTCGGGGTGGTTCTCGAGCGGCGGCCCCAGGGTGCGGTT
>NW_011454298.1:0-504 GCF_000754665.1 Bison bison bison | reverse complement strand
CGAGACGTGTTTAAGAAGGTCTCTCGAGGTCTTTCTCGGGTTGAGGCAGGAAACCCTGGCTTCCCTCGACTTGTGCAGGTGACCTCAGGGGGCTTCTCATGGTGGCTCTGAGAAGTCAGGGAAACTGGAGGTGGGGGGTGGGGCCTCTCGGGACTCCACGGGGTTTGGTGCATTGGAAGAGGGCCTCATCTCCAGTTGAGGCAGGAACCTCCGGGTTCCTCTGATTTCAGACTCCGATCGCAGGGTCCCTGCAGACTGGGGACAGGAGAGTCAGGCCTCGTCTTGGGTTGAGGCATGGAACTCCGCTTGCCTCTCGAGGTGTCCCCGGGGAGAGAGGCCACTTGTCGAGCGGTATTTGGAACCTGGGGGTCTTTTCCGGACGATGCACGGGCGAGACACTGCCCCTTCGGGTTGACTTCATTCACAGGGTGGAGTTCGGAGAGGTGTCCGGGCATCGGGTTCTTACCAAGAGGGGACCGGGAAATCGGGGTGCTTCGCAATGTG
>NW_011454297.1:0-511 GCF_000754665.1 Bison bison bison | reverse complement strand
GGGGCGCATCAAGGGTGCCAAGTACCGTTTCGACCTCCAATTCCTAACGTGGGACTTCTCCTGAGACGCTGTAGCGGGACAGGGCTTCATCTTGCGATGGACGGGGAACCACGTGGTTTTTCTCGAGTTGCGGCGGGATTCTCGAGTTACGACGGGGAATTCGGGATGCCTCTTGTGTTGGCCCAGGGAAGTCCAATCTTCCATTCGAGTTGCGAAGGCAAGCTGGGGATTGCTCTCGACTGACTGCAGGGCCAATAGACCTCCATCCTAGGCTTGTCGTCCAGAACGCCAAGGTTCCTCTCCAGGGGCGACCGGGATCTCGGGGTGGCATTCCAGACGCACCCGGGGAGACAGGCATTCATCTCGAGTGGAAGCAAAGAACCCCGCTCTGCTCTCGAGTCGCGACGGGTATCTCTTGGAGCTCACTGGGTGGACTAAAGGGAGTCAAGCCTCCTGAGGCGTTTGGAGAGAGGTCGCGAGGCTGGCCTCTAGGCCATGCAGGAGACGAAGG
>NW_011454296.1:0-515 GCF_000754665.1 Bison bison bison | reverse complement strand
ATCTTTTCATCATCCCTGTATCCAAGGGAGCCTTACCTAATAGAAGTATTATGCTGACCTTTGTTTGAATTTAATAGAAACAAAGCAAAATTTAAATGAAAATGGAAGAAATGATGACAATAGATCATTTCTTAAAGGCCCTTTAAAGTTAACAAAACATGTTTTGAAAACATTTAAAGGTTGAAGTATTGTGTTTTGTGCTTTATAGTTTGACTTGAGGTTTCGTAATGAATATAAGTTTCAGTTCAGTTCAGTCGCTCAGTCATGTCCGACTCTTTGCGACCCCATGAATCGCAGCACGCCAGGCCTCCCTGTCCATCACTAACTCCGGGAGTTCACCCAGACTCACGTCCATCGAGTCAGTGATGCCATCCAGCCATCTCATCCTCTGTCGTCCCCTTCTCCTCCTGCCCCCAATCCCTCCCAGCATCAGAGTCTTTTCCAATGAGTCAACTCTTCGCATGAGGTGGCCAAAGTACTGGAGTTTCCGCTTTAGCATCATTCCCTCCAAAGAA
>NW_011454295.1:0-566 GCF_000754665.1 Bison bison bison | reverse complement strand
GTCAAGAATAATAGTATGAGGAGAGCTCAGTAGGAAAATTCGGTGGAGAAAAGAGACTGAGGAGCTTGGTTTACGCGGAAGACCAATCAAACTTCAAGACAAGAAGTTTGCACCACTTACGTAGGCCGCAGGCGCCCTCTCGAATAGGGAAAGGTGCCTCACCCTAGACACCTTCTCGAGTGGGTCTTAGCAGCCCAGGCATAATTAGGAAGCATGGTGGGTTCCGCGATCTAGATGGAGACTCAGCTGGAAGTTAAAGGGAAGAATGACAAGGAACTTGATGAATTGGAGCTGTAAGTTAACTCTTTGACAGAGAGAGCGAGATGGTGGTGGGGGACAGCCCCCAGTGAAATCAGAGGTGAGAGCACAAAGCAATACAGTAGGCAGACTCCGGTTTTTTGGGGGAGAGATGCTCGAGAATATCCGGGTGGACTCCTGAGGCCCGATCCCGCATTTGCGTTTGCCTAGCCTCCTTCCTCATGACCTTTGTCCAGAGTGGAATGCCTCCCCGGCTCCCGGCACATGATCAGTGCATGCTCAGTCACGATATCAGTGCCTGCTCAGCC
>NW_011454294.1:0-588 GCF_000754665.1 Bison bison bison | reverse complement strand
GGAAGATTGGACTTGCCTGGGCCAACACAGAGGCATCCTGAATTCCCCGCGTAACTCGAGAATCCCGCCGTAACTCGAGAAAAACCACGTGGTCCCCCGTCATCGCAAGATCGAAGCCCTTTCCCGCTGCAGCGTCTCAGGAGAAGTCCCACGTTAGGAATTGGAGGTCAAAGGGCACTTGGCACCCTTGATGCGACCCACAAAGTTCCCCGAAATCCCGTTCTCCCTCGAGAGGAACACTCGAGGTTTTCCGGCACCCCCTCCTCTGAGCCCCTTTCTCCCCTCCTGATCTGGACAGGAGGGTCGACTCCCCTGCTTTGTCTGGAAGGGGTTCCCGACTTTCCGGTCGCACCTCAGGATGAGGCCGGTCTCACGAAGGCTTTCCAGACGTGGCCTCGTGGGTGGTTCCACATTCCGTAGGACCCCGATTTCCCGGTCCCATCTTGATAAGAACCCGATGCCCGGACACCTCTCCGAACTCCACCCTGTGAATGAAGTCAACACGAAGGGGCAGTTTTCCGTGCATCGTTCGGAAAAACCCCAGGTTCCAAATACAGCTCGACAAGCGGCCTCTCTCCCCGGGGACAT
>NW_011454293.1:0-503 GCF_000754665.1 Bison bison bison | reverse complement strand
TAGCCTGGAGACAAGGATCGAGAAGATGCAAGAAAGGTTTAACAAGGACCTAGAAGAAATAAAAAGAGTCAATATATAATGAATAATGCAATAAATGAGATCAAAAACACTCTGGAGGGAACCAACAGTAGAATAATGGAGGCAGAAGATAGGATAAGGGAGGTAGAAGATAGAATGGTAGAAATAAATGAAACAGAGAGGAAAAAACAATTAAAAGAAATGAGGACAACCTCAGAGACCTCTGGGACGATGTTAAATGCCCCAACATTCGAATCATAGGAGTCCCAGAAGAAGAAGACAAAAAGAAAGGCCATGAGAAAATACTTGAGGAGATCACAGTTGAAAACTTCCCTAAAATGGGGAAGGAAATAATCACCCAAGTCCAAGAAACCCAGAGAGTCCCAAACAGGAGAAACCCAAGGAGAAACACCCCAAGACACATATTAATCAAATTAACAAAGATCAAACACAAAGAACAAATATTAAAAGCAGCAAGGGAAAAA
>NW_011454292.1:0-518 GCF_000754665.1 Bison bison bison | reverse complement strand
AGAGAAGAGAAGAAGGAGGAAGGAGACAGAGGTGGCCAGGAGGATAAAAGGGGGGAAATGAAAAGGAGGGAGACACATCCAGCCAGTAATCAGTTCCTTAAGTGTTCTCCACCGTCTGGAACACACAGACATTCACAGAGTTGGGAAAGTAGAGAGGGGTTAGGGAGGAGACACAGGTGACCTGGTGGAGAAAAAGGAGAGTCCAAAGGGAGAGAGAGCAGTCAAGCCAGTAATCTCGCTCCCTAGTGAAAAATGGGTACTGAAGATTGGGTTCTTAAAGGTACAAAATTGGTAACAAATACATAAAAGCAAAATTAAAAATCTAGAGTAGAGTTTGGAATTTCAAAAATACAATGTTAAAGAAAAGAAGAAGGAAAAGAAAGAGAGAAAAAAACCCAAAAACAAAGTCACAAAAATTATAAAGAAAATATAGGTACAAAATTGATAACAAATACCAAAAAGCAAAAGTTAAAAGGCTAGAGTAGAGTTTGGAATTTCAAAAATACAGTGTTAAAAAA
>NW_011454291.1:0-542 GCF_000754665.1 Bison bison bison | reverse complement strand
GGGAAACTGGAGGTGGAGGGGCCTCTCGGCACTCCACTGGGTTTGGTGCATTGGAAGAGGGCCTCATCTCCAGTTGAGGCAGGTACCTCAGGGTTCCTCTGACTTCAGACTCCGATCGCAAGGTCCCTGCAGACTTGGTACAGGAGAGCCAGGCCTCGTCTTGGGTTGAGGCATGGAACTCCGCTTGCCTCTCGAGGTGTTCCCGGGGAGACAGGCCACTTGTCGAGCGGTATTTGGAACCTGGGGGTCTTTTCCCGACGATGCACGGGCGAGTCACTGCCCCTTCGTGTTGACTTCATTCACTGGGTGGAGTTCGAAGAGGTGTCCGGGCATCGGGTTCTTATCAAGAGGGGACCGGGAAATCGGGGTCCTTCGGAATGTGGAACCACCCACGAGGCCACGTCTGGAATGTCGTCGTGAGACCGGCCTCATCCTGAGGTGTGACCGGAAGGTCGGGAACCCCTTCCAGACAAAGCAGGGGAGTCGACCCTCCTGTCCAGATCAGGAGGGTAGAAGGGGCTCAGAGGAAGTGGTGCCGGAAA
>NW_011454290.1:3679-4036 GCF_000754665.1 Bison bison bison | reverse complement strand
CATCCCGGGCTAAAAAATGATTGACATGAATCTTGAAGAAAGGCAGATTTCCAGGCAAATATGTCATTTCCTTAACATAGATGAGGAGAACAAGGTAGGAGGAAAACTTACTGTTTGGTCCAGGTCGCTTCTGAGCCTTTTGGGGGAACCGACCTGAAGCCAGAGTCTAGCGGAAATACACAGGCTTTGAACATCGCTGAAGACCAACATTTCCTAAGGAAAAAACGCATTGCTTAGCTCAAGGTTTGTCTGGGAAATACTTACACATCAGGAGATGGCTCCGAGGTGGATTGCTACAAAGAACATCCATGCAAAGGACAAGCCTGCACAGCTCTGTGCACATCTGCCCCCCTCCCC
>NW_011454290.1:0-322 GCF_000754665.1 Bison bison bison | reverse complement strand
AGCATAGTCAAAACGAATTCAATGGTACCAAAAACAAATAAATAAACGGACAGAAGTTCTTGGAACACATGACTGAGGTTAGGGGTGAGGCAGTACATGTATGTGCCAGGATACTCTTAAAGTATACTCTTAACATAGATGAGGAGAACAAGGTAGGAGGAAAACTTACTGTTTGGTTCAGGTCGCTTCTGAGCCTTTTGGGGGAACCGACCTGAAGCCAGAGTCTAGCGGAAATACACAGGCCTTGAACATCGCTGAAGACCAACATTTCCTAAGGAAAAAACGCAATTGCTTAGCTCAAGGTTTGTCTGGGAAATTCTTA
>NW_011454289.1:4750-5139 GCF_000754665.1 Bison bison bison | reverse complement strand
CTTCCCTGGCGCCCCACGAGAGGCTCACTGAGCTCGCCGTCGTTCCTCGTGAGAAACCGCACACTGGGGCCGCCGCTCGAGAACAACCCCGAGATTCCCCCGTCATCGAGAGATGAGGGCCTTCGTCTCCTGCATGGCCTAGAGACCAATCTCGCGACCTCTCTCCAAACGCCTCAGGAGGCTTGACTCCTTTGGGTCCACCCAGTGAGCTCCAAGAGATACCCGTCGCGATTCGAGAGCAGAACGGGGTTCTTTGCTTCCACTCGAGATGAATGCTTGTCTCCCTGGGTGCGTCTGGAATGCAACCCCGAGATCCCGGTCGCCCCTGGAGAGGAACATTGGCTTCTGGACACAAGCCTAGATGAGGTCTATTGGCCCTGCAGTCACTC
>NW_011454289.1:0-339 GCF_000754665.1 Bison bison bison | reverse complement strand
GCACACTGGGACCGCCGCTCGAGTACAGCCCCGAGACTCCCCCGTCATCGCGAGATGAGGGCCTTCGTCTCCTGCATGGCCTAGAGACCAATCTCGTGACCTCTCTCCCAAAGCCTCAGGAGGCTTGACTCCCTTTAGTCCACCCAGTGAGCTCCAAGAGATACCCGTCGCGACTAGAGAGCAGAGCGGGGTTCTTTGCTTGCACTCGAGATGAATGCCTGTCTCCCTGGGTGCGTCTGGAATGCAACGCCGAGATCACGTTCGCCCCTGGGGAGGAACATTGGCTTCTGGACACAAGCCTAGATGAGGTCTATTGGCCCTGCAGTCACTCGAGAGCAA
>NW_011454288.1:0-522 GCF_000754665.1 Bison bison bison | reverse complement strand
TTCTGTTTTTCGTTTGGTTTTTTGTAGGTCAGTGAGGTCATGTGGGATCCGTGGTCCCCCCACTCAGGGGTTGAACCTGCTAGCCCCCTGCATTGGAAGGCACAGTCTTAACCACGGCACCACCAGGGAAGTCCCTTTTGTTTAACTCTTAAGTAAAAACAAGAAGCCATTTGGCCACAGTCTAAATATTCAGGGAAAGAAGTAAGTAGAATTACTCCTGTTGGAAATGCCACATTAATTTATTATGCATAGCATGATCAAACAAGAGACCACAAGACAGAACAAGCAGACTATGCTCTTTCAGAGGTAAAAGAGAAATGCAAAGATGCTAAGTCGTGGTCCTTCCTGAGAATTAATTTTGCCCCCCAGGATTCTTAGCAATTAGGTCTTTTCATCTTGGAGGTATCAGAGGCAAAGGAGGGCGCACAGCACCAAATCCATGGCACAGAGTTCAACACACAGTATTCTACCTGGGGACGTGGAATCAAAAACCCAGCACTGAGAAGGAGTCATACACAGACA
>NW_011454287.1:0-505 GCF_000754665.1 Bison bison bison | reverse complement strand
ATTGGCTTCTGGACACAAGCCTAGATGAGGTTTCCTTGGCCCTGCAGTCACTCGAGAGCAATCCCCAGCTTCCTTCGCAACTCGAGTGGAAGATTGGACTTGCCTGGGCCAACACAAGAGCATCCTGAATTCCCCGTCGTAACTCGAGAATCCCGCCGTAACTTGAGAAAAACCACGTGGCTCCCCCGTCATCGCAAGATGAAGCCCTTTCCCGCTACAGCGTCTCAGGAGAAGTCCCACGTTAGGAATTGGAGGTCGAAAGGGCACTTGGCACCCTTGATGCGACCCACAAAGTTCCCCGAAATCCCGGTCTCCCTCGAGAGGAACACCGAGGTTTTCCGGCACCCCCTCCTCTGAGCACTTTCTCCCCTCCTGATCTGGACAGGAGGGTCGACTCCCCTGCTTTGTCTGGAAGGGGTTCCCGACCTTCCGGTCGCACCTCAGGATGAGGCCGGTCTCACGAAGACATTCCAGACGTGGCCTCGTGGGTGGTTCCACATTCCGT
>NW_011454286.1:3874-4178 GCF_000754665.1 Bison bison bison | reverse complement strand
TACAAACTCCTTTGGAAATCCTTAGCCTGCCTGAATAGGATTTTCGGCCACATGTGACTGTTCAGAGCCTCCCAACTGTGAGAGGCAGGAGATGTTCTAAACTGTCTAAACACAGATTCTTTTGAGTAGTTAAAAGATTGATTAGAAATTGTATTGGTGAATGGTTTTTCACTTGTTGAGCCATTGTTTGCTGCTAAGTTTCCATATCCCTTACCTGCTGTGTCCCTGGCAGTGTATTGATTAATATAATTGGTGTAAGTAGTGGTTTTAATGTTTGTAACCTGGGACCCTTGAGATAATTCTT
>NW_011454286.1:0-425 GCF_000754665.1 Bison bison bison | reverse complement strand
TGAGGAAGGAGGCTCGGCATACGCAAAGGCGGGATCGAGCTTCAGGAGTCCCCCTGGAAATTCTCGAGCATATCCCCCAAAACCAGAGTCTGCCTACTTTCTGCTTGTGCTTTCACCTAAACCTCTGACTTTACGGGGGGCTCTCCCCCACTACCTCTCTCTGAAAAAAGAGTTAGCTTACAGTTCCAGTTATAATTCCTGGGTGTGACAGTGTTTAACCTACAAACTCCTTTGGAAATCCACTAGCCTGCCTGAATAGGTTTTTCCGGCCACATGTGATTGTTCAGAGTCTCCCAACTGTGAGAGGCAGGAGATGTTCTAAACTGTCTAAACACAGATTCTTTTGAGTAGTTAGAAGATTGATTAGAAATTGTATTGGTGAATGGTTTTTCACTTGTTGGGCCATTGTTTGCTGCTAAGTTTCC
>NW_011454285.1:0-501 GCF_000754665.1 Bison bison bison | reverse complement strand
AGGCCAGCCTCGCGACCTCTCTCCAAACGCCTCAGGAGGCTTGATCCCCTTTAGTCCACCCAGTGAGCTCCAAGAGATACCCGTCGCGACTCGAGAGCAGAGCGGGGTTCTTTGCTTCCACTCGAGATGAATGCCTGTCTCCCCGGGTGCGTCTGGAATGCAACCCCGAGATCCCCGGTCGCCC
Organism: Bison bison bison; assembly: GCF_000754665.1. NCBI lineage: Eukaryota > Metazoa > Chordata > Mammalia > Artiodactyla > Bovidae > Bison > Bison bison. The sequence continues at coordinate 317 of NW_011454285.1, read as the reverse complement.
CCTGGAGAGGAACATTTGGCTTCTGGACACAAGCCCAGATGAGGTCTATTGGCCCTGCAGTCAGTCGAGAGCAATCCCCAGCTTGCCTTCGCAACTCGAATGGAAGATTGGACTTCCCTGGGCCAACACAAGAGGCATCCCCAATTCCCCGTCGTAACTCGAGAATCCCGCCGCAACTCGAGAAAAACCACGTGGTTCCCCCGTCATCGCAAGATGAAGCCCTGTCCCGCTACAGCGTCTCAGGAGAAGTCCCACGTTAGGAATTGGAGGTCGAAACGGTACTTGGCACCCTTGATGCGCCCCCACAAAGTTCCCCG
>NW_011454284.1:4447-5716 GCF_000754665.1 Bison bison bison | reverse complement strand
CCTCACCGGCTCCTGGCACATGATCAGTGCATGCTCAGTCAGGATATCAGTGCATGATCAGCCAGGTGATCAATGAATGCACAGTCACATGATCAGCGCCTCTCGGTCACGTGATCACCGTATGATAAACACGTGATCAGTGAACGATCAGTCACCTGATCACTGCATGTGCAGTCAGCTGCTCAGTTCCTGATCAGCCACGTGATCAGTGCGTGCACAGTCCCATGAGCAGCGCCTGTCAGTCACTGATCACTGCCTGATAAACACGTGATCAGTGCATGATGAGCCACGTGATCAGTGCCCGATGAGCCACGTCATCAGTGCATGCGCAGTCACGGGATCAGTGCATGATAGCCACGTGATCAGTGCGTGCACAGTCCCTTGATCAGCGCCTGTCAGTCACTGATCACTGTCTGAGAAACACGTGATCGTGCATGATGAGCCAGGTGATCAGTTCCTGATCAGCCACGTCATCAGTGCATGCGCAGTCACGTCATCAGTGCATGATCAGCCACGTGATCAGTGCCTGCAGAGTCACGTGATCAGGACCTGCTGAGCTGCGTGATTCCTATCGGCTCATCTGCATGACAATTGCCAGCTGAGCTGCGTGATTCCTGCCTGGTCACCTGCTTGATTATTGCCAGGTGAGCAGCATGATTCGTCCCTGCTGAGCTCCATGCTTATTGCCTGCTGATTTCGTGGTTCGGGTCTGCTCAGCTCTTTGAGTATTGCCTCCTGAGGTCCCTGTTCGGGCGCTACCTGCCGGGGACCAGCCTCAGCTGATCCAGGGTATTCGAAGGAGAGATGGCCTAGGCGACTATTTATATGCTCATCAGAGATACCAACAATAATAGTATGAGGATAGCTCAGTAGGAAAATTCGGTGGAGAAAAGAGACTGAGTAGCTTGGTTTACACGGAGACCAATCAAACTTCAAGACAAGAAGTTTGCACCACTTACGTAGGCCGCAGGCGCCCTCTCGAATAGCGGAAGTTTCCTCACCCTAGACACCTTCTCGAGTGGGTCTTAGCAGCCCAGGCATAATTAGGAAGCGTGGTGGGTTCCGCGCTCCAGATGGAGACTCAGCTGGAAGGTACAGGGCAGAATGACAAGGAACTTTATGAACTGGAGCTGTAAGTTAACTCTTTGACAGAGAGAGCGAGATTGTGGTGGGGGACAGCCCCCAGTGAAATCAGAGGTGAGAGCACAAAGCAATAAAATCGGCAGATTCTGGTTTTTTTCCGGGGGAGATGCTCGAGAATACCCGGGT
>NW_011454284.1:0-415 GCF_000754665.1 Bison bison bison | reverse complement strand
TGCTTCATACAAATGTATACAGAGGTCTTAGGGGTGTTACATCATCTTCTGGCCAGGGGGGCCTGCTGACATTTACAACCCTCTCCTTGTGACAGCGGTCAGTCAATCAGGACACTTATTTCTCCAGGGCTGATTATTCTCAAAACAGATGCCAGCCAAATAAAGTTACATTCCTACAGGGTGAGGGTGTACTGGGTTTTAGTTAAGGAAAGAATTTACTTAGCCTAAGGTCTAACGTGATTAATATCAAACGTTAATTCTATATATTCATTAATGTGTGTAAGGGCAGGGGATATGGAGACTTAGCAACAAACATTGGCTCAACAAATGAAACACCCTTCACCAACACAATTTCTAATTAGCCCATTATACTTATACTAATAGTTTTCTAACTTTTCTAAGGAACCTGTTTTTT
>NW_011454283.1:4533-4901 GCF_000754665.1 Bison bison bison | reverse complement strand
TCCTTTCTTCCTGGACGCCTTAGGGTTTTGTCATGGAGATTTGAAATCAAGTGCACAAAAGTCATACGTGTTGAATCAAGATTTTGCATTTAACCATCTCTCAAAACGGAAGAGAGCTTCACCTGCACATGTTTCTTTCAAAAACGTCCATTGCTTTTCAATTCTAGGGTTTCTCTCTTGCCTTGTTCACTTAGCCTTAACAGTAAAAATCAACGTAAACTACATAAAGATTCAAAGATACCAACAAAGGACAGCTTCTGTTTTTGAAATCATCTTTCCATTTAGTAGAACACGAGCTCTATTCTTTGTATTTTGCCTAGGGAATTAGCAATGTCCTGGTTCAGATGGCAAGGCATCCGCGCGCAGGA
>NW_011454283.1:0-362 GCF_000754665.1 Bison bison bison | reverse complement strand
CCGCGGGGGTTGGGAGGCGGCGGGCGCCGAAGACCGACACCTCTGGGGCCGCGCGGGCCTGAGCAGCGAATGGGATCGGGGGGAGGTCCCGCTCAGCGAGCGCGGCCGGTCTGTAGTGGCCGCGGGTGGGAGAGCGCCGAGACCTCCGCACCCCTCAGCCCAGCCCCCAGGCCCCGCGCGCACGCACGCACGCACGCCCTCCCGGTCAATGGGGGGTCCTGGAAGCCCCTCGGGCCCCCGGGCCCGGCCAGGCGCTTGCTGCTCTGGTATTGGCGGTGTTCGGGGGGCGGGCCGGCATCAGCAGGCTGGAGTCCGGTCGCAGGGCTTGCGGCTCAAGTACAGCACGCCCCCCGACGAGAGGT
>NW_011454282.1:0-530 GCF_000754665.1 Bison bison bison | reverse complement strand
TCCGATCGCAGGGTCCCTGCAGACTGGGGACAGGAGAGTCAGGCCTCGTCTTGTGTTGAGGCATGGAACTCCGATTGCCTCTCGAGGTGTCCCCGGGGTGAGAGGCCACTTGTTGAGCTGTATTTGGAACCTGGGGGTCTTTTCGGGACGATGCAGGGGCGAGTCACTGCCCCTTCGTGTTGACTTCATTCACAGGGTGGGAGTTCGGAGAGGTGTCCGGGCATCGGGTTCTTCTCAAGAGGGGACAGGGAAATCGCGGTGCTTCGCAATGGGGAAGCACCCACGAGGCCACGTCTGGAATGTCGTCGTGAGACCGGCCTCATCCTGAGGTGCGACCGGAAGGTCGGGAACCCCTTCCAGACAAAGCAGGGGAGTCGACCCTCCTGTCGACATGAGGAGGGTAGAAGGGGCTCAGAGGAAGTGGTGCCGGAAAACCTCGGTGTTCCTCTCCAGGGAGACCGGGATGCCGGGGCAGTTTGTGGGGGCGCATCAAGGGTGCAAAGTACCGTTTCGACCTCTAATACCTAACG
>NW_011454281.1:3679-4065 GCF_000754665.1 Bison bison bison | reverse complement strand
TTGTTTTCTGCCTGGGCGGCCACCGGGTTTTGAAACCCTTGCACCCTACTAAGATTCTAGGGTGCAATTCGTGGACCCTTCCCTTTCCCATCCCAGCAGGTGGTCAAGGGCCCGCTGGCCTCCAAAGTGCCAGAAGCAGGGGTGGGCCAGCCGGCCAGAGTTCAGGGTTCTGGCCCTTGGACTTGCAGCGGACACTAGGCTGCTTGGGAAAACCCCGCGGCTCTGACCTTTCAGCAAAGGGGTGGAGCGGTAAAGGCCTTGAGCCCAAAGGCGAGGCCTTTCTGCGACCGCCAGGTGGTGCCAACAGAGGGCGGACTACGTGGTTCCCTGCTCCACGCAGTCCCAGTTCCCTGACCTGTGGTCCGCACCCCTCCGCCGCGCCCACT
>NW_011454281.1:0-325 GCF_000754665.1 Bison bison bison | reverse complement strand
GTTTTTTTGTTTTGTTTTGTTTTGTTTTGTTTGAATCAAACCACCACATCATTTACAATTTTTACACGTTCTAATTATTCGGTTCCAAAACACCAAACTTGTACTGCACACGGTCCCCATGGAAAGGCTCCCTCAGCAGGACAGCCACAGATGCTGCCATGAAAGGGCAGCAGGGTGCCCTCCTCCCTTGTTTTCTGCCTGGGCGGCCACCGGGTTTTGAAACCCATGCACCCTACTAAGTTTCTAGGGTGCAATTCGTGGACCCTTCCCTTTCCCATCCCAGCAGGTGGTCAAGGGCCCGCTGGCCTCCAAAGTGCCAGAAGCA
>NW_011454280.1:0-525 GCF_000754665.1 Bison bison bison | reverse complement strand
GGGCCTTCGTCTCCTGCATGGCCTAGAGGCCAACCTCGCGACCTCTCTCCAAACGCCTCGAGGAGGCTTGACCTCCCTTTAGTCCACGCAGGGAGCTCCAAGAGATCCCGTCGCGACTCGAGAGCAGAGCGGGGTTCTTTGCTTCCACTCGAGATGAATGCCTGTCTCGCCGGGTGCGTCTGGAATGCAACCCCCGAGATCCCCGGTCGCCCCCTGGAGAGGAACATTGGCTTCTGGACACAAGCCCAGATGAGGTCTGTTGGCCCTGCAGTCACTCGAGAGCAATCCCCAGCTTTCCTTCGCAACTCGAATGGAAGATTGGACTTCCCTGGGCCAACACAAGAGGCATCCCGAATTCCCCGTCGTAACTCGAGAATCCCGCCGCAACTCGAGAAAAACCACGTGGTTCCCCTGTCATCGCAAGATGAAGCCCTTTCCCGCTACAGCGTCTCAGGAGAAGTCCCACGTTAGGAATTGGAGGCCGAAACGGTACTTGGCACCCTGGATGCGCCCCCACAAAGTTCC
>NW_011454279.1:3809-4176 GCF_000754665.1 Bison bison bison | reverse complement strand
GCGACGGAGGTGCGGCCCGTTGGCCGACCTGCAGGGCAGAGCGAAAGGGAGGCGAAGCGCAAGGCTCTTAGGGCGCCCCGAGCCAACCGCCACCGTCTCAGGCCGTATCAGCCTGAAGGCGACCGATCTCGTCTGATCTCGGAAGCTAAGCAGGGTCGGGCCTGGTTAGTATCTTGGATGGGAGACCACCTGGGAATCCCGGGTGCTCGAGGCTTTTTGCCTAGCAGAAGAGGTCCTTTAGCCCCCGCCGTGCGTCCCGATTCTTGGATCCCCCCCTCAGCCCCAGCCCCTCCCGGGCCGCGGGGAGCGGTGGCCGGGGCCCCGACTCCCGCTGCAGACCTGGGTTGCCTCCGCGCGGCCCGCGAGC
>NW_011454279.1:0-367 GCF_000754665.1 Bison bison bison | reverse complement strand
GGCTGGAGTCCGGTCGCGGGTCGTGCGGCTCAAGTACAGCATGCCCCGCGACGAGAGGTGCGGCCCGTTGGCCCGACCTGCAGGGCAGAGCGAAAGGGAGGCGAAGCGCAAGGCTCTTAGGGCGCCCCGAGCCAACCGCCACCGTCTCAGGCCGTATCAGCCTGAAGGCGACCGATCTCGTCTGATCTCGGAAGCTAAGCAGGGTCGGGCCTGGTTAGTATCTTGGATGGGAGACCACCTGGGAATCCCGGGTGCTCGAGGCTTTTTGCCTAGCAGAAGAGGTCCTTTAGCCCCCGCCGTGCGTCCCGATTCTTGGATCCCCCCCTCAGCCCCCAGCCCCCTCCCGGGCCGCGGGGAGCGGGTGGCC
>NW_011454278.1:0-512 GCF_000754665.1 Bison bison bison | reverse complement strand
CTGGAACACACAGAAATTCACAGAGTTGGGTAGAGTAGAGAGGGGTTAGGGAGGAGACACAGGCGACCTGGTGGAGAAAAAGGAGGGTCCAAAGGAGAGAGAGCAGTCAAGCCAGTAATCTCACTCCCTAGTGAAAAATGGGTCCTGAAGATTGGGTCCTTAAAGGTACAAAAATTGGTAACAAATACATAAAAGCGAAATTAAAAAATCTAGAGTAGAGTTTGGAATTTCAAAAATACGATGTTAAAGAAAAGAAGGAAAAGAAAGAGAGAAAAAAACGAACAAACAAAAACAAACAAGGTCGCGAAAATTATAAAGAAAGTACAGGTACAAAATTGATAACTAATATCAGAAAGCAAAAATTAAAAATCTAGAGTAGAGTTTGGAATTTCAAAAATACAATGTTAAAAAAAAAAAAAAGAAGAAGAAGAAAAATAAAGAGAGAAAACAAACAAACAAATACGAACAATGTCACAAAAATTATAAAGAAAATACAGGTACAAAATTGATAT
>NW_011454277.1:3634-4147 GCF_000754665.1 Bison bison bison | reverse complement strand
GATGAGGCCCTCTTCCAATGCACCAAACCCAGGGGAGTCCCGAGAGGCCCCTCCCACCTCCAGTTTCGCTTACTTCTCAGAGCCACCATGAGAAGCCCCCTGAGGTCACCTGCACAAGTCGAGGGAAGCCAGGGTTTCCTGCCTCAACCCGAGAAAGACCTCGAGAGACCTTCTTCAACACGTCTCGAGGCCAGATTCCCCTACCATGACTCGAGAGCAATGACTCGCTCCCCCTCGCCACTCGCATGGAGACCCGACTTCCCCGGCGCCCCACGAGAGGCTCATTGACCTCGCCGTCGTACCTCGTGAGAAACCGCACCCTGGGGTCGCCGCTCGAGAACCACCCCGAGACTCCCCCGTCATCGCGGAGATGAGGGCCTTCGTCTCCTGCATGGCCTAGAGGCCAACCTCGCGACTTCTCTCCAAACGCCTCAGGAGGCTTGACTCCCTTTAGTCCACTCAGTGAGCTCCAAGAGATACCCGTCGCGACTCGAGAGCAGAGCGGGGTTCTTT